>NW_021703769.1:43252776-43254545 GCF_005190385.1 Monodon monoceros | reverse complement strand
GTGTGTGTGTGTGTGTGTGTGTGTGTGTGTGTGTGTGTGTGTGTGTGGCTGGTGGCATCAACTGCAGGCATTCCTGAGCCCCTAAGGAAGCCAGCTTTCTAGACAATTCCAGGTCAGGGCCGTGCTCCTCCCTATGGAAGCTTCCGGTTACACTCCTCTCCGTGTTGGAGTTCTTCCGAGTTTTCACGACCTCTCTGTAGGAGATGAAACCCTGTCTTGTGTTAACCTCTTAGAGAGGCTGATGAACACGCAGAGCAGCACCCGGTTCACAAACATCCACCTGGATGAAGGTTTACAAGGTGAGCCCTTTGGTGCCGCAGCTGCTCCAGGAGAGACAGAGCATCCAGCCCCCAGCCCCCTGTCCTGGTCGGGATGCTGCCCCCGTGGGACAGGGCAGCTCTGAGGGCGGCTCAGTGGACAAGCACCCCCATCCGCCTCCCTAGAAGGAGCTGTGCGATGCCCTCCATGTGTCTGGAGGATTGAGAGCTGGGTTTCATGTCAGGTGTGCTGTGCGTGTGCTCTCAGCGCTGAGACCCTACCTCCCGTGACCACACCCCTCCCCCACCGCCATGTACTGGACATGTGGCTCCCGGGTAGCAGCCATCAGGAGGGTGGCAGGGAAGAGTCCAGGGCTGCTGGAGCTGCACTCAGGGACATCTTTTTGGTGGTTATGTGCTTGCAGAGAAGTTGCACATGGTTTGTGTGTCCCTATTCATGTGCACATGGTAGTCTTTTGCCCACTTTTCTACTGGATTCTCTGCCTTTCTGTTTTCTAATTTCTCCTTCACAGAACTGGACCTGGAGCTGGGCCGCACAATTTGTAAAAAACACAAAGACATTGACCACTGCCCCTTGCAAGAAGGCCTGGAAGAGAAAAAGTTTTGAGAGTAAAATCAACCCAAAGCATCACAAATCTGAGAAGGAAAAATCATATCAAGGGGGGTGTATTAGGAAAACACATAGTTCCCATGCATCTCCTTTATTCCCTACGCTGAACACCTCACTACTGACCCTTCTGGTCACCAAATGTGTGGGGCTTTTCCCCCACCAAACAATTCTCGGGGACACCAGTTACCTACCTGGAGGTGGCATCAAGTCTCACAGGTTAAGGGCTCAGGCCCACGAGACACCCCGACCCATTCAAATGCCAGTCGCAGGGAGTAGGTCCCCAGGCTGCCCACAACTTCTGTCCGATTGACCACAAATCGGAGGTTCCCATCTCCCCCTCTTCAGGTTTGATTAATTTGCTAGAGTGGCTCACAGAACTCAGGGAAATACTTACGTTTCCCATCTTATTAAAGGATATGGTAAAGGATACAGATGAACAGCCAGATGCAGAGATACACAAGGTGAGGTGGGGGAGGGTTCTGAGCACAGGAGCTTCTGAGGATCGAGGTGTATCACCCCTCCCCCCAATATGTGGATGTGCTCACCCACATGGATGCTCTGAACGCCACACCATCAGGATTCTAGGGAGACTTCCGCACGTAGGCAAGACTATCCCGAGCCCCATCCTTGGTCATCATTGGTCTTTCTGCTGACCAGCCCCCAGCGAGGGGCCCACCCAGAGTCACCTCAATAGAACAAAACATGCTCCTGGTGCTCTTATCACATAGAAATTTACAAGGGATCCAGGTGCTCTGTGCCAGGAATACAGGCAGAGACCAATATACATATTTTCTTTATCTCACAGCATGCCGAGGGGAGGGTGCTTAGGGAAGTCCTCAGGGATGACCCTGGGGCAGAATGACAGGTCCTGGCCCCTCCCC
>NW_021703769.1:43013558-43252766 GCF_005190385.1 Monodon monoceros | reverse complement strand
TTCATATATTCTCCATTTGTCCATCGTCTGTCCATCCATGCATCCATCCATCCTTCCATCATCCATGCATCCATCCACCCATACATCCATCCATGTATCTAGGCATCCATCCATCTTTCCATCATCCATGCATCCATCCATCCATCCATCCATCCATGCATCTACTCTTCCATTCCTTTGTTCATCATCCTCCAATCTCTCCAGGCCCCCATCCATTCCACTCAAAAGGAATCCAGACAGTTTTGCCAGACGACGGCCACCTGTGTCCCTTCTGTGTCCATCTCTGAGGCCAGATTCACAGTGAGTGGCCCTTCTGCGGTGGTAGTGTTGGGTTGATGCCCAGGCACAGGGGTGGGAGGTGGGTGACAAAGATGACAGAAGGCTCTGTCCTCTGTGGATCGCCATCGGGGCATCTGCCCTGGAGCTGCCTGACTGACGAGAAATCTTCTCAGGGCGTCTGGGGTCAGCTCAGAAGATGACAGCTCCAGTCACCCCTCCCCTCATGCTCCCTGAACCCTGAGCCCGCCATCGGCACCCAGCCTGGGCCTCCATGGCCGTCAACACTGATCACTAGCCCTGGGACAGGCCCTGAGTTGACAGAGCCCCCCGTGAGCACCTCTCTCTTCCTGGGTCCTGATGGGGGCAGCCCAGGAGGGGCCAAGGAATGGGGGCCTGGGGCTCTAAGTGGGACAGAGAGGCCATGGGATGCTGTCTGGAGGAGGACTTCAGAGGGAGGGGCTGAGGGGTCTTCCCTACTTTTCAGTTCGGGGATCTGATTTGTGTGTCCAGGGTGGTTAGTCTATCCTTTCCTGGCCAGTTGGTTCCCTTGACGTGGTCATCAGTGCTGATGGGACAGCATTTCCCAGGACCACTGAGGACAGCTCCACTGGGCAGGTCACAAAGACAGCGGCCTGGGTCAGCTTTGGCTCCTTGTCCAGCCTGTGTGTAGAGTCTGTAACATCTTCCCGCCCTGCTAGGGGCATGTACACACTGACGGGGTGAGTCTTATGGTCAGCAAAGCCAGCCTGTTGCCCACCGTTGGCTTAGAGCTGTTAGTTCTGAGGGTCGTTGCTCTGGGCCGCACACGGTGGCCCAGGAACAACAGCCCTGCCCTGAGGGCCAGCGAGCTCTGCTCACAGGTCAGCATCTTTAGCCCAACCCCCATTCCCCTGGGGAAGGCCTGCCGTCTGCTCTCTTTCATTATAAGTCAGTCGTTTTCTACTTTGGAAACCCCAGTGGCTTCATTTCACTCATCTCCTAGAGACCCACTCCCCCCATCTCTGCTACCTGATGTCAGAAACACACAAAGTCCCCAGGTGGTTGGCACTTGTGCCCAAGATTGGGAAATGCTTTCTAAGGAAGCCCAATATTTCAAGGTGTGTGAACCACAGTGAGGATAGTTTGTTTGTGGCCCATATCTTGCCTCTGGCTCCCGCTGTCTGGGAATATGTGGTTAAAACCATGGCCCGTTCACCGAGCTGAGGCTCAGGGTCCTGGGCCATGTGAGGGTCTTGGTGGGGCTGGTGAATTTTATGCCCACCACTGTTGTCATTGGCGAACCCATGTTAGCAGGTTGGGGATGATGCCCCACTCCCTAAGGTCAGTCACAACCAGGAGTGGCCTGTCCTGTGTCACCGTGTCCTGGAGGAACCGCTCCAGATTTAGCCTAGTCACTAGTCATCTGAAATCAGTAGGGAGTGAAAATATACACAGTAGAAGCACACAATAGAAAAATGGACACGTATTTTAGAAATTCTTGATTTCCACAAAACCCAGAATGTTTTCTGGGATTACCTGGTTTGGAGAAGCAGGGCCCCTTGGGATACACATGCTGAGACTCCTCCTTAATCCAAGTCTCAGCACTGAGGAATGTGTGCAGAGGCAGCAGGAAAGGATGAGAAGGTAAGGGAGAGAAAAGTCGGGTGATTTAAGGATAGAAGTTGAAGTACAAACATCTGTAGAACTGCGAACCTAGGAACACCAAAGGAAGAGAAAAGGAAAAAGAAATATTTGAAGAAATAATGGAGCTACATTTTCCAAAATTAAAGGAAGACACAATGCAAAGATTTTGTGTCAATTAGCTCTTGCTGCATAAGAAGCAGCCTCAAAATATCGGTGACACACAGCAGTAAGCATTGCTCCTTCCTGACAGGCATGCAGGATAGGGGGATTATTATGTTCAGAGCTGCCCAGAATTAAACCTTTCTAGGTAATATCAACGTGCTGATGGTGTGTGTGTGTGTCTTTGCACATGCTTGTGAAGTTCAAAGGCTTATGAGAGTGTTAGGGGCATAATATTTGGTTCTTTTACAAAATCAACAAGAGTAACCACATATTTCTACAAAATATCTAACCCTTAGAAATACCGCTTCAGTTTGGTGAATTTTGGTGCACCGATCAGCTCTTGGCACAGAAATGCTGCACTGCAACCCCCCTTTGACCTCAACAATGCATCACAGCAAGAGTCCATTATCAAGTCATGGGTCTGAGGCTGACCCAGGGGCGTGGCTGTGTGGCTTCCCTTCAGATCGGCACAGCTGGGCTCACCCTGGAGTGGGGACAGGTCTGTTCCACCTGTTCTGGGGCCCCGACTAGGTGTTTCCAAATAGCTAGACCTTTAATAGTTCCTAGACCAGGTTGCCGGACGCTAGGAGCTCCCACACCACGTGTTCTCAGGCTAGGTGCCCCCAGGGCACCCCTCACCTTGAGTGACCACCCGAGAGTAGGAGGAATCTTCACACCTCGTCCTGACGCTGTCAACTCCGCCTCCACGGCACAGGTGGAAACCAGCCATGTGCCAGGCCTACCGCAGTGGGAGGCTGGGAAATCAGGGTTAAGTGTGCAGATGGGCTAGTCTTAACCAGGGAGGGCTTGAGGACCACAGTGATGCTTCCGTGTGCAACAGCTGGTACCATACCCTTGAGTGGACAGCCCAGGTCCCAGGGCTTCATGTGCCATGAGGGATACTCATCTTTTCCCAAAGTACAAAACCCAGCAGAACTGGACATGTCAGGGTTGCGGACACTGGTGATGAAGCTCTGAGTAAAGGCAGGGATGAGAAGCGCAGCATGCAGAGTGGGGTCACAGGGCGGCTGAGAAGTGCATGTCAGAGACTGATAACATTCCAGCTCTCGGCTTGGGTGATGGATGCACGGGTGTCCACTGCGTCATACAGCTATGCGTGGACCAATGCCAGGAGTGCCACAAACCAAGACAGATTATGTTTAAGCTGACTTTGGGCAACTAGGCTTCATAAGAAAAAAAAAGGCGAGCAAACAAAAACCTCAAATGCACCCTAGAGTCAGACAAAAGTCCAGCAGGTGCTTTGAACTTGGTAGTTCATAGGGAAAGGGCTGAGGGCAGCTGGTGGGGTTACTCCATCAGCACAGCCTTGGAGGACATGGCGGTAGGGGACTCCATGCACTGATGACCCTCGAAGCGGGCTCTGCATCTGCCAGGTTGGGTCTTGGGGTTTGCCCTCCATGACATCCCGGCCTGAGGGGCCCAGTAGGGCCTCGGGTGCCTGCCAGCCTGCACGGGCTCCCCTCCCGAGGGCCCTCCCTCACCCGTGTTTCCCTGGGTTGTGGGAACCACTGAGCATAGGAGAAGGCCTGTCTGCTTTACATTCTCGGCCATGACAGCACTGGGACCAGGTGCCCCAATCCCAGGAGGCACGTGGAGGCCCAAGGAAGAGGCCACTGTGGGCTCTGGAGCTTAATCTGCCCCCAGAGTGGGGTCTCCCCTGGGTCAGACCTTGTGCTATGGTGCCTGAGGCCTCCTGATCCCAGGGGCAGAGGGGCATGTGTGGCTAAATCCCTAGAGGTGACAAATTGTCAGCCCTCAGGCCCGGTTCCTCTTCGATCTGCCATGAGCACAGCAACTGCCCTTCGCTCTAACCCTGTTTTTGTTTACATACCATCATACCTTTGCTAAGGTTATTTTCCTTTTTTCCTAATGATTGAAGTAATGCTTGAAACAATATAAAGAAAAGTCAGAAATGAATGTTTTTTTCATCAAAGCAAAAGCATTTCTCACTCAGTCCACAAATATTGACATGTTCTCTCTGTGTTCAGCCTGGCTCCAGGCTCTGGGGGTGTCATGATGCGTGACAGGAAGGATTCCCTACCCTTAGAAAGCCTGTTTTATTTCTCGTGCGGAAAGACAGGCAATAAAGAGATTCACCAGTATTTAGTGTTTTGCATCTCACGCATCACTTTTTTTAATAAGCATTTTCCAACATTGCTGAGAATTCTTTAGTTTTTAAGTCAACGTCATAGGCTTCTTTTATTCATATCATAGTGCATTTGTATATTTACTAAAGGTGGGAACCTCTTAAACTTCCCTGGTGCTTTTAATATGCAGCAAAATTCAAAAATCATGAATACATTAGAGTTGACCTCAGAACAACACGGACTTGAACTGGGCGGGTCCACTTATAAATGGATTGTTTTCAATAAATACATATATGGACTGTAAATGAATTTCCTCTTTTTCATGATTTTCTTAATAACATTTTCTTTTCTCTGGCTTACTTTACTGCAAGAATACAGTATATGATACATCGAATATGAAAAACATGTGTCAATCACCTGTTTAGATTATTGGTAAGACTTCTGGTCAAACATAGGCTATTAGCACTTAAGTTTCGGGGGAGTCAAATGTTACACGTGGATTTTCGACTGCACTGGGGCTCGGCGCCCCTCACCCCTGCGTTGTTCAAGAGTCAACTCTACTAGTAAGTGACCGGCAATCGGCCGTTTATACTAAATATAAATTCATGTTAAGTTTTTGCATCAATTCTCTCTCTGTCTTTTATTATACAGAAATACTTGCATAATTTTTCAAAGATATTGGAAAAGTGTTGTCCACTACAGCACTGTTTGTAGCAGCTGAAAATGAGAAACAACCAAACCTCCGACAGTTTAAGTACAACGTGGAGGAAGGGGTCCCACCCAGCAAAGGTTCCAGCAGCCAGATGTACGCAGCGGTTTCCCATACATAGCCCAGTGTCAGGAGCCCATCAACCTTAACATCCTGGGACCAATGCCCACCTCTCTGTCCCTCCAGGAACGTCCAAGAGCCCAGGGGTGCCCACGCCCCCTCCCACTAAGGTGCACACCTGAGCCGCAGGGTGGGCTGTGGCCACTGCTCCCCGGAGGACGGGACAGCAGACGGCAGTGCTGGGGCTCCAGAGGAGGGAGTCAGAGGCCAGGCACTTAGGAAGCCAGGGTCACGGCGTGGGTGGGCCCTCTGCCCCGAGGGCAGAAGCAGGAGGGGTGTGCCTGTTGTGTGAGCTGCCAGGACCATGGGACAGTGGCCAGCAGGGGAGAGGTACCCTCACCGAGACAGGGTCACCGGTGTGGGATTACATCACAACGTGGGACCTCCCTGCAGGGCATGGACTCAGAAGGTGACCACACACCAGGGCTCAGGAACGAGGAGGCCCCAGACCAGGGCTTAGATGTAGCTGAAAGTGCTGGGTTTGTGGGAGAACCCCGGGCTGGGGCACCCAACTCCACAGGAGGGGGAGCAGACTAGAAACAGGGCCAGGGCAGGAGACCTCAGGGCAGCCACACCCTTCACAGCCACATCTTAAAGGCCTGAGACACAGAAACCGGAGTGGGAGGAGAGGCTCACAGGGTAGGTGCTGGCCCGCCAGCTCTAAGCGCTCTGCCTGGAGCCACAGAGCCACCCAGGAGGAGAAGAGCAAGATGCTGGGGTGGGTGGCGGACTCCTGAACTGGCTTCTCGTGGGCAGGGCTCCTTGGAAGACAGGGGGAGCCACACCAGGTGACCCTGACAGTTCTGTCTTCATCCAGCTGGGCTGATGTTCTCAGGGTAAGATCTCTGGACCTGTAGTGGCATCCACGGTCACCCCACCCTACCCACAGCTCCAGCCCTGGGAGGACGAGGACGTTCACTTGTGCACCCGGAAGGAGGGACCGTGACCAGACTCTGGGGGTCCTGGTGGATAGCACATTCCTATCCAAGAACCCAGGCAAGGTGTTGAGGGAATCGAGGACCATCAGCACCTCAAGTGGCAACGTGAAGCAGTGTCTGTGGTTCGCTGTGCAGGAATACAATAAGGAGAGCAAGGAGAAATCCTCTTCCAGGTGGTCAAGGTGCTGCAGGTCCCGCTGCGGTAAGGGTGCTTCCTCCCAATTTGCATATTTGTTCCCAGCAGCACAGACTGAAGCCAGGCTGAGAGAGAGGGTGTGTAAACATCACTGGGACCCAGCGGTTCTGGACACTCGCGCCGGACTCCACGCCCGGCGTCTTTTCTCCACGTGCTGCGACCTCTGTCCGAGGGGCCCCAACCTGTGAACTCAGTTAATTCCCAAACTGCAAATCACACGTCTGTGATCCATGTTTGCTAAGGCTGGGAGACAAGTTGAGCGCCATGAATATTTTGTAATAATGCAGCCCCAGGCAACATTCAATCTATCCACATCCCATGGAATGTGGATTGATATCGAATAGATAGGCTCATATAGTGCCTCCTCCCAGATTCCTTCCTTTTGTCAGTCCTACGTTTCTTTAGTGTCAGTGGAGACATTCTGTCCACAGAACCCCTCCTCGCAGGGCCTCAGGTGGCCCAAGGCTGGGAGACCTTGCTCACTTGATTCCCATGTGGGTGATGCTCCACACGGCCCCACCTGCCAAGTCCAAGAAGAAGCCCTCGGCGTTGAAATTCCACTGACTTCCAGCCTCAGTTGCGTGGTTGGGGCATAATTGCACAGGAGGCTTGCAGGGATGAGTTGTAAAGAGAGTCGGCAGGCAGGCTATTGAGAAAGACTTACCCCAGGTGTTGGACTCCACACTGCCTCCGTTGGCAGGAGAGGGGCCAGTCTACACGTGACCCCACCTCCTGGCACAAGTGAGCCATCAACACGGCGTTCCCAGCGCACGAGGCTGATGGCTGCACACTCCATCAGGGGCAATCCTGCCGCCCTTTGAAGTTAAGGCTCCCGGGTCCTGTAACTTCCACATCCCCTTCACAGTTCTCCCCTTTGGTACCCATGCATCATGGGCATGCAGCCCTTCCGTGCCGGCCGCTCTAGGTGGGGCTGAGATGGACACAGGTGATCCCAGCCTTTAGGGAGCAAGGGGATCAATTAGAAGACAAACCACTAAGCCAGACCTGAGAGCTGGGATGCTGTCTGTGGCGTGGTGCTCGGGGCCAGGCGTCAGTGGGCTTCCTTAGACTGCTGGTGAGTCCCCTCCTGCACTGGCCGCACCCTCACCAGTTAAGTGAGGATCCCTGTGTGGGACCTGGGTCCCCTACACAATCATGGTTGCGCACCACCTCCCCAGGGATAGATGAAAGTGCAGCCCGAGGGTAGATGGGCTACAGGGGAAGGCGGCTGGTGGGCAGTGTTTTTGGGGGGGGGTCCCCAGAAGCAGACCCTAGTGCTAGTGTTCCAGTGAAGTGGTTTATTTGAGAGGCCATCCAGGAAGCACCAGGCAGCCTGGAGAGGATTGAGAGGGGGCAGGGAAGGGGCCAGTGCAGGGGAGCCACTGAGCAGGTGACAACCAAGGGCATCTGGGCTCAGGGTCCCTGGGGCCTTGGGGAGAGGGAGCAGCACTGCAGAGCTGGGCCACCTGCAGGAGAGGAGCTGCGTTCCTCATCCACAAACTCTCAGGCTAAGAGCTGCTCCAGGAGCCCTTGGCTTCTGCTGGCAACAGAGAGCCCCGGGAAGTGACAGCGTGGGTCGGTGCCTGGGGCCCCACCCATAATAACATCTGCTGCAGGAGGGGAGTGGGGAGGGTTTAGGGGTGTGGGGGAGGGGAGGAAGGAGCGTGGCCCATTTCAGCAACCCTGGGGAGCCAGCGTGAGCAGCCAGACAGGTGGGCAGTGACCAGGCCAAGCCAGGCCTCGTAGGCTGTGGGCAAGACTTTCAGGCCACCCTAGGAGGTTGAAAAGCCAGAGAAACATTAGGTCATGGCGTTCTTGGGATCCATGCGATCAGATACGGGCTTTGGATCTGTCACTCTGGTTAACCCACCTCCAGAAAGGGATGTGAGTTCTCAGGTTCCCGTTTCCCTGGAATCAGCACACAGCCATCCTCTTCCTTCCTGTGGCCGGATGAGCAGAGAGTCCGGGACCTCTGGGAGGTAGGAGGAGTGGGGACGGCTGTTAGGGGTGCGCGTTCTAGTGCCCGACGCCCCCGTCTCAGCCCTGGGTCAGCCGCCAGCTGGCTAACCAGCTTCTCCCACTACAGTCCGGTCACCCTTGTTAGTTCTTTGGAAAGAAACTAAGAGGTCATACGACCTCGTTAAAGGCTGGAGTGGGCAGTGAGGGAAGGCCTGGCGGAAAAGCGTGAGTCCAGGTGAACCTGGACCCGAGCTGCAGACACACCTTTCATCTCCTGCTGTCATCTTTTTTTTTTTTTTTTTTTTTTTTGCAGTACACGGGCCTCTCAGTGTTGTGGCCTCTCCCGTTGCGGAGCACAGGCTCCAGACGTGCAGGCTCAGCGGCCATGGCTCACGGGCCCAGTCGCTCCGCGGCATGTGGGATCTTCCCGGACCGGGACACGAACCCGTGTCCCCTGCATCGGCAGGCGGACTCTCAACCACTGCGCCACCAGGGAAGCCCTGTCATCTTTTATTGACCTCACTGTTCATCAGAATCACCTGGAGGTTTGTTCAAACACAGACTGCGGGGCCCACCCCTGGAGTTTCCGATTCAGTAGGTCGAGGTCCTGCATTTCCATCAAGTTCCCTGGTGATGCTGATGCTGCCGGTCCAGGGGCCCCACCTGCGAAGCCTGGAACACCCCTGCGGAAGGACGGCCCTTATTCCTTCTGTGATGCCAAGAGCCGGTAGGAGAAGGATTTGCTGGATGGCGGGCTTGGCCATCTCTAAATCCTGCTGTAATCTTTTAAAACCAGATGGGAGCAGATATACACGGACATGTGAGCAGCCTTTACCTCACTCAACTGTTAGCAAATTCTGTCAATCACAGCTGTTCTGCTTCCTAAACACTTAGAGAACAGGAAGACAAACCCCGGCCACATGGGCCCCTGGGGTGGTGGGAGGGGCCTTGGGTGGGGAAGTCCCAAAGGGCAGGGGATTTCAGATGACAGAATCTGAGGGGGTTATGTGTGGGAAGGGACTCAGGGAGGGGGTCCTATGTGGTCGAGGGGCCTGTTCCCATGGGGCACACGTGAACTGGTAATATCCCGGGCCCAGGGGAGCCCAGGTTCTGGAAGTAGAAGGTCTTGCCTTCAAGAAGGCCCCAGGCTGGATGGAGCCTTCCCTAGGGCGTCGAGCTCCGGGTGGTGGTATCAGTGTGTGGTGGGCATTATAGGCCATCCCCTAAAGATATGTTTGGAGAGGGGGACGGGGAGGAGGAGATAGGGAGAGAGAGTGAGAGCGAGAGCAATTTGTTAAGGGTTAGCTGAAACTTAAAAAGTAGAAAAAGCTTTTTGAACAAAACTGCATGATTGCTAATGAGTAGGCCGCAGGCCGTCTGGAACGCTTTATTGACGCTGAAATAGCCCGCACCGACGGCAGAAAGCTTCCAGCATGGTTAAGGAAAACTTCAAACTGGGAAAGGTAGGCGACAAGCCAACTATCCGCGATGGTCTTGGCTGCTCTGAGCCCCAGGCAGAACTTGGGGTCCACAGACCCTCCCCTTGAGGTCGGCACCAGTCCCAGTGTTTCGCCCCAGAAGTGGTCAGCCCTGTGGCCTTCAGAGCAGAGGGTGCAGGGCAGCAGGATGTGGAGGACCCCTTGTCCTAGGGACAGGATGCTGTCAAGGTCACTCTTATTGCAAGGATTCCATCCCTCCAGGCTCCTGGTGCAGGAAAACTCGCTAACACACATTCACTGGGAGTCTGCCCTCTTGGACCCTGATGCACCACCCAGCTGTTGCCAGCCCCACAGTCGTTCATCCTTGTGAAGGCACAAAAGGGAGTCCGTTCACTCAGCCGCTCATCAAAGCTTACTTGGCACTTGGCGCTATTCTGGGTGCTGGAGATCAAGCAGTGACCAGGCCAAGTGGTGTCCCCACCCTCCCAGGCTCAGCCATGGTTTCCACAAATGTCAGAGAAGAGCCCCAGGCTCTCAGCAGGGGGCTGACATAGCCTGGGGGCTTTTGGTCTCAAGCCTGTATTTCTGACTCAGGGTGGGAGTGCCCGGGGCTCATCCAAGGGCTTCCTCTGAGGTTGGTGAAGGCCCCGGACTCCCTGAAGGTGGGCTCCTTCCTTCACCCCCGTGGTCCTTCACGTGAGCCACGTCAGAATCACCTGGCGGCCTTGACACACCTGGATGGCGCGGTTTCCCCCTGAAGAGTCTGATTCAGTAGGTCTGGAGAGGAATCCAAGAACTGGCAATCCTCACGAGCTCCCCAGGCTGGGGTCCGGGGCTGCTGCTCTGGCCTTGGGACCATGCTCAGAACCGCTGCTTCAGGCAGCCACTGCACGGGCACCACAAGGGCCCATTGACAGGAGCCTAAAACAGCCTCTGTGAGCTCACCATGAACAATTTCCATCATTTCCAGCACAATACAGGCCCTTCAAGGACAAACAGTCAAGCAGGGAGCGTGTCTGATGCCATCTTATCTTTTATGTTAGTTTTATTTATCTTTTCCTGGTAGTACAAGTATGGTTGGTTGAAGTTTATATTTTCTACTGGGAGCATTGTGGATAAGGGAAAGTTGTCGCTTTTTACCTGTTTGTAGAAAATATTAAAGAGAATTAAGGAAACTTGTCTTCAGGAAGCTCTTTTATTCTCTGTAAGGTTTCCATGGCCCATCTTGGTTTTAAAGCACACGTTTTAAAGCCCACATTTATCGATAATGAAAACTTTGTTCCTTTCTTTCCAAGTGTTTGGAATAATGCTGAAGAGGAGTAATGCTTGGCATTCTCTCTCTTATTCCTGGGGGATTTAATGGGATTCTCTTCAGTATTTATACCTTATTACTAAATATTGTATCAAGTGTTGATTTCTGAAGCTCCTCCAACTCTCTCTTTACCAAGAGTTAGTTTTTTTTGTGTGCGTGTGTGGTTTGCTTTTTGTTTTTTGTTTTTGCGGTACACAGGCCTCTCTCACTGTTGTGGCCTCTCCTGTTGCGGGGCATAGGCTCCGGACGCGCAGGCTCAGCGGCCATGGCTCACGGGCCCAGCCGCTCCGCGGCATGTGGGATCTTGCCAGACCGGGGCACGACCCGTGTCCCCTGCATCGGCAGGCGGACTCTCAACCACTGCGCCATCAGGGAAGCCCCAAGAGTTAGTTTTTAAATTAAGAATGTTTTCTTCTATCAATTATTCTTTCAGTATCTACCAAGTGTATTGAATAATTTTTTCTTTTTGACCCATTACTATAATAAATTCAAATAATATTGAGTCATCCTTACGTGTCTGGAATATGGAGCACGTGTCTTTTTGGTTTTCTATAAATATAACTTTCTTTGAATGGCGTGGTTAGTTCTCATCCACGCTGACTGAAGGTGGTGACAGATACACAGGTCACCAGTGTGCAGGCTTGTTTGGTGACTGCCTCTTCAGCAAGGTTTCTGGACGATTTCTGCACAAGGACACGGCAGGGGACTATCCTTATTCCTCTGACCCGATTAGCTTTGTTGAACCTGTGCTGTGGACATGCACACCTGGCATCCCTGTCTCTTTTATGGCAAATTTCTGGGTCTCTCTGAGTGCAGGGTGCGATTCCTGAAGGCCAATTGTGGACGTGCTTGTGCATGTGTGTGTGGGGGTGTTCTCCAGTCATCACCTCGTTGATGGCAGGACAGCCCCTTCTTCTTGTCACCTCCCTTTGTGGAGACACTCCGTGGGGCCCAGGCTGGAAGGGAGCAGTGGCATGGGTGGTGTCCACACTTGTCTCTTAGAATACAGAGGGATCGATGTGCCACTTTTCATTTAGGAATTTTGCTTTTATATATTAAACAGTCAAACTTCCCTAGAGAATGGCTTGGAGCGTGTGGTGCACACACGGACACACGGGCACACACACGTTCCATGGCCTCACCCCAAACCTACTGTCCGGGGTACTGACATCCACATACTTCATGTCACAGGAATGCTGAAAAGCACTGCATTAGGGACAGTAACTGTTTACTATGCAGCTGCTTTTAATTTGCTGGTATTTTTTTAAGGCTATTTACTAGGTAAGTTTGGGTTATAATTTATTTCTCAGCTATATTTTGGTTTCAGGATTTCTGTAGTCTGGTGTAATGAGAATGGGGGCTTTCCATTTTTTCCTGTGATCTAGATCAGTTTAAAGACCAAAAGAGCTTTGGGTTCTCAAGGCTTGATGTAATTTGCCTATAAAAATATTTTGACTTGGTATTTTGTTGGTTTGTGGGCAATGAGGCCCCCATAATACTCCTTTGCATGTGTGCAGAACTCAGTGGAGACCTAACGCCATTCTCTCTGACACCGTTTGCCTCTTAGCTCCTGAAATGCCCCAGTGTTTCCAGCCAATTACTGAAGATGCCCTTTGCTGTTTTTGCAGGATTGCTACCGACCTGTTAATCTGTCTCTCCGTCTCTCCCCTCACTCATCCGCCTATCACCCACACATAGAATATTTCATTTGTCATTTCAATGGCTTTTTAAATTTTTATTTATTTATTTTTGGCTGCGTTGGATCTCCATTGCTGTGCACGGGCTTTCTCTAGTTGCAGCGAGCAGGGGTTACTCTTCCGTTGCGGTGAGGAGGCTTCTCATTGCGTGGCTTTTCTTGTTGTGGAGCTCAGGCTCTGGGCGCATGGGCTTCAGTAGCTGTGGCACGCAGGTTCAGTAGTTGTGGTGCACGGGCTTAGTTGCTCCGTGGCATGTGGGATCTTCCCGGACCAGGGCTCGAACCTGTGTCACCTGCCTTGGCAGGTGGATTCTTAACCACTGCACCACCAGAGAAGCCCTCAATGACATTTTGAAAGGGAGAGAAGGGGTCTTTGGAATAAAAGATATGTTAGGTCCTAGAACTCTCTAAATTGCTCTTATCCTGACATTGTTGTTAGAACAAAAGGCATTGTTTGATTATTAAAATGACCTACGTTAGTTTATACATGGCATAGAATTGCATACAATCTACATTGTAGAAAATATTAAAGAGAATTCAAAATAAACTCAAGGTTACATCTGATCTCCCACCAAAATATGATGATTATTAATATTTGCTGTCTATCCATGGGAGGGACGGGGACAGACACCCCTCCAGGTACCTGCTGGTGGCTACGAAGGTCTGCAGCCTCCAGCCGGCTGGTTCTTGGGGGCATTCCTTGATGGGTGACGACCCGTCTTCCCACATATTCCTAAGCTGACACCTGGCAACAGAGCCATTTTTTTTCTCTTCCTCTTGGCACACTGCTGACTTTGCTGTGGTGGTGGTCTTTTTCAGAGCCAAATGTGCACCTTTCTGGTGGGCACACTCCCGTGGCACAGCGATTTCACCGTGATGAAGAAGAAGTGTGTGGATGCCTAGGGGCTCTGGAGCTCCTACCACCATCCCTTCCTTTGTCTGTGAAACAGCAATGAATGGCCTGTGAGCCGTTACCAGCACGCTTTCCTCATACATGTCCCCCTGCTTGCTGTTCTGCTTTCTAGATTCATGTTAGGTGGTAACGAAAGATGGGCGAGACCAAGTCCTCCTTCCTGGCCTCACGGGAGGCCACTTGCCTTTAGCAGGCATCATGGCCCGCCCCCAGGAATAAGGAACATTTGTCACTGAGCACAGAGGGTGGGGTGTGGTCTGATTCCATTTCCCACCACACCCCTGGGAAGGAATCTCCTTTTGATCTGGTAATCCCCCCCCACCCCGTGCCCTGCCCCACAGAGGGCTGAACGCAGTGGGTACTCACAGGTTCCTTCTGGAAGCCTCCTTTGGCCTGAGGCCCCTTTCTCCCTGGGTCCCAAGTGGATGGGTCACCGGTGGGAGAATGAGGGGGATGCAGCTGGGAGACCCCCTGGCAGAAGCAGCAGTCTTCCCCTTGGGGGCTCTGTGAATTGGGAGAATTTGTGTTTCTTTTTATGTAAATGTCAACAGTGGTCACAGATCTAGAGGGGTGAGGACAATAAGGCCTTCAAAGGAAGCTTCAGTGTTCACAAGTGTCTGTGGGTGCACGTGTGTGCAGGTGTGTGCAGGTGTGTACTAGTGTGTGTATGCAGGTGTGTGTATGGAGAGAGACTGAGGAGAGATGGGGGTATGTGGAGAAGGAAGTACACAAGCAGAGATGATAACAGGAGATGAAACTTCCTCAAAGAAAGCAATCATTAAAAATAGGTGTGTCTGGGGCTTCCCTAGTGGCGCAGTGGTTGAGAGTCCGCCTGCCGATGCAGGGGACGCGGGTTCGTGCCCTGGTCCGGGAAGATCCCACATGCCGCGGAGCGGCTGGGCCCGTGAGCCATGGCCGCTGGGCCTGCGCGTCCGGAGCCTGTGCTCCGCAACGGGAGAGGCCACAACAGTGAGAGGCCCGCGTACCGCAAAAAAAAAAGAAAAGGTGTGTCTGAGGGGGAATTCTTTAATGGATAGAGTTTTAATTTCACAGGATGAAAAGCTTGTGGAGATCAGTTGCACAGCACTGTGAATATACTCAACACTACTGAACTATACACTTAAATGGTTTGGATGGGAGATGTTATATGTATTTACCACAATTAGATTTTTAAAAACTAAATAGGCTGTTTTAAACGTGGTGTTGGGTACAATTTGGGAGACCAACTGTGTTTCCAGCGTTCAGGGCTTCACCTCAGGGCCTGGTGGGTGGCAGGGATTCAGCATTCCTGCCCCAGGCAGAATGAGGCCTCGAGACTCAAAGGCCACTTCTTTTGTCTCAGGTTCCTCTAAATTAAGGTCTCAGGGTTGGAGACACCATGCCACCTGGGGTGACAGGGGACAAGTGGCATTCACCTTGCAGAGCCCTTGCCTCTCCTCTGATTGTCTCTTCCCTCCTGTCAGCCCCCCAAGTCTCTCTTCCCAGCCCACCCATGTGTGCCTCGCTCTCCTCCGACACAACTCCTGCTCTGCCCCCAACCCCAGGAGCCTCTGCCTGGTAAGGGCCCAGGATTTGGATCTGAAACAGGCTTAACATCACTTGGACCTAATACACTTATCCTGATTAAAAACTACTCTTCCCCTCAGGCCAGGAGGGCTCCATCCAAAAGTGCCCCCCAGATACCCTGGTGGGATGCTCCCTGCAGAGCAGCAGACCCACTACCCAGCCCCAGTGCTCAGGTCAGACCACAGCTGCGCATCCCCCCCTGCTCACGAGGCACAGGTAGGCGCCTTAGGAAAGACAGCCTATTGGGACCAACCTCTTGGGATGGTCCTTCCTTCTGGACAGTTGGGTGGGAACCGCAGGAATCCGGTGTCTGCAGCAAGCGGGCAGGGCACAGTGCGGGGCTAGCCGGACGCGCTGGGGGCGGGGTGACTGCCACCCCGCTGGTACAGGTGTTCCTCCCACGTGGACAGAGATACCCCGTACAGGCCTATTTCTAAGTTTGTGTTAACTTATATCAAAATTTAGTCTAACTTCACCTCTTTTTAACCTGTCTCTCCAAGTCTCTTCTTTTCATTTTCTTTTTCTTCACATGAAATAAAATGCTAAGCAGCCCTCGCTTTCCCTTGCTGGGTTTCATGTCCTTTCTGCTGAGATGTTACTGGTGTCTCTCTCTCTCTCTCTCTCTCTCACACACACACACACACACACACACACACACTCACTTCCCCGGTGGGAGGTCAGGCCTACAGCCTCTACTCCATTCTGCTGAAGCCCCCCTGCACCCTGGACCCAACACTGTCCACCTCAGTCTGGGACGCAGGAGCAAAGGGGCCCTGGAAGGCCACAGAGATCAAGGAAATGCCGCCCAACAAGACTGGTCACGTGGCCTCGGAGGCTGCCCAACCTCAGGACTGGTCTGGGGGTCCCGCCCTCTGCTCTGCCCCTATCCTTGCGGGGACACAAGGCCTTTCCAGCTGGTGACCGGTCATGGCCATCCTCTGTAAGAACAAGGAATCCATTTAGCCCAATCCTGGACCGGGCTGTGGAGACCCCGCAGGCCAGTGGGAAACAAGGCCAGAGCTGCCAGGACCAGGGGTGGGTGCTCCGGGGATCACCTGGGTAGCAGCAGCAGGGAGCTCAGGGCCTCCAACCTGGGAAAGGGCCAGGTGGGCTGTGGAGGGAGTGCAGCCTGGTCCTGGTCTCAGAGTTGTAAGCACTGTCCCAGCTCCGCCATGTCCACTGGGTGCTGCACCACTGACCACACCCCAGGTCTGCTAGCCTTGGCCCAGGCCAGTGTGGGGACCGCCTGGCTCCCAGGCCCTGCTGGACTGAGAGCCCATGGGGAGGGGCACAGACTCATCACCCACGTGCGCCTAGTGGGTGGTGTTCCCCTTTCTATGTGGTAGGTACATGTAGACACAGTAGGTGCATTTCTAGGGTCTCCAGAGGAGTCAGGGACAAAGGGTCAAGACACGGGCACTGAAAGTGTGCGGAGCAGCCACCAGTGTCCACCCTGCGCAGGGGATGGTGAGGTGGCCACGTTGGAGCTCTAGGATGGACCCAGGCTAGCAAAGTAGCTGTTCCCCTCTGACCCTGGGAATGAAATAACAAGGCTGATCTGTTTCCAAGGCACACGGGATAAAGATTTGGGTCCTCTCCCGAGACCAACGGGCTCAGCCAGGGGAGAGAAGAGTATGCAGAAATGGGGCTGCAGCCGGAGCAGAGGCCCAGGGGGTGAGACGGGCCTTCTACGGTCTGGGGGTCCCTTGCCCGCAGGCTGCTTTCCTTGGTGAAGGGCACTCCTGCCAGCTCTCCTCACGTCCACCGTGGAGGGCTCCCCGATTCATTGGCAGGTCCTGGACGGAGGCAAGCTTCTGCACCGGCCTGGCCATAAACCCCTCCTGTCTGACCTCCTGGCGTCTCCAGTCTCAGCCAGGACCACCCCGCAAGTGTTGTCCCAAAGCCAAACTGAGCAGGGCATTTCCCTCCTCCCGTAGTCAACGGCCCGTCAAGTGCACTTGAGCATACCTGGCACAGAAGCCCGTCTCTGCCCCAATCACCAGGCTACTGCTGGGCCTGCAGGGCCAGGTCAAAGCACTGCCGTGGATGTCACCTAGGGCCAGCCAGAGGCTCTTCAGCTCCCCCTGCCGCCCTGGGGAACCACCCTCTCCTGCAGACTGGTGTGGATCATCTGGAAGGAGAGGCAACTTGCGGGGCCTGGATGGCCCCTCTACAGGCTGGTGACCATGCCGGTGGGGACCGGACAGTGCCTTTGTGCGCCCACTGTGCCCCGAGCATTTTATGCCCACCTGCTCTGCCCACCCATGGCCCACCCTGGGCCCCCTGCCCATCGGTGGGGACTCCACATGGGCACTCACGCACCATGTCCCCACCCTCGGTGGGGCTGCCCCCCGTGACGGGCAGCCTCCTGACTTCTGGCTGTATGTGTGGGCCCAGGCTGGGCCGTGGAAGGATGGGAGCACAGGAAGCCACGGGGAACACAGGACAGAGGGGCCCAGGACAACAGTGCACTTGCAGAGGAGCTCGGGGCCCGGCTTGGCAGGCGGCAGGCCCTCTCCCCACAGCATTTTACAGTCCCTGCGGGCAGATCCTGGCTACCTGGGTACCAGTCCCAGCTAACAGCCTCCCTTCTTGGGCATGAGCGTGTCTGAGCACGAGGAAACGAGTGCCTAGTCCTGGCTGAGTCACGGAGCCCCCCGGCCAGAGGAGTGAGGCCAGGAGCAGGGTCGGCTGTGGGACAACCTCCCGGACACAAGCATGTCTGAGCTGTAGGCTGCTGGCACCTCGAGGGCAGGGGTACAGCCACAGGCCAGCACAGAAGATGGAGTTCTTGTCCCAACACTGCCACCTTCTAGTTCAAAGCCCTCACGGTGTAACTGGGCCCTCAGTCTTCTAGCCTTCATCTTGGAGGACAGAATGCCTGCTGGCTCGGTAGGACCAGGCGATGTGCTGGGTCAGCTGCATGTACGCCCGTTACAGCGGGGGAGGCTGACGGTTCTGCTATCCATGTGCCGACACATTTGCAGGTTTCTGCTGGGGTCAGGCTGGCTAGCGGCCTTAGGGACAGTTGGCAGCAGAGACCTGAGCCCTGGCCTCTGTTGCCTCCTCCCACTTTTCACTGTCAGCCTTGTCCCACCAAAGAGTTAAAAGGCATTAGTTCTACAGTCACTTTTGTTCTTCGGCTGACACAGAGTTTAATTGTTGCAACTTCAAAGTAGGCCAGGGCCAAAACAGAGACTGCAAGGCTCTTGCCCAAAGAGCAGAGGGTCCTTGGAATAGAGGATGGGGAGGTCTTGGGTCTGCGAGTCCCCAGCTCTTATCTGGACATTAGGCGTGCCGGCAGCGTTTACCCATCCCCCCGTGAGGACAGGAACGTGAACCTGGGGGCCTTTCTCAGGAAAAGAATTGCCAACGGCAATGAGCTGGTCTCCGGCTCTACATGGGCTCCCACCACGGACACTGCAGGGACAGGCCCCCGAGCTGTCGGACTTGATGGGCTCAACCCGAGGTGTGCACATGCCCAGTGCCCAGCTTGCTCTGCTTCCAGAACCCTGACTGCGCCTCCTGGCCGGGAACCTCAAGGCCTCAAGGCCAGCCCCCTGCGCACACGCAGAGAAGCCCCTTCTGCCATCACTCTCTCACCCTCACCTTGCCCGTGGAGAAAGCAAGAATGTGGGACTGTGACCATTGCCAAGATGGAACTGGCTGTGTGGTGGACCTAGCTTCACCTTGCTCAGTGTCACAGCAAACTTCACCCATGAGAGAGGCCCAGAGCCAGGCCACAGATCAGGGGATTGCTCCAAAGTGCTGGGGACTGGACCGTGGCCTTCCTCTTGACGAAAGGGGATTTGTGATGAAATGAGGGTGATTTCTGCAGGATCTTTCCCAATTCAGCCACCCCGGAGCAAGACCTAAGGGCATTGCTATAAGAAGAACTGCCGAATGAGATGAACCAGGCAGGAATTATGTCACACAGCCGGGCTGAGTGCGGGTGAGGACGGGCATAGGACTGGAGCCAGGTGTCTGGCCCTCGCCGGTGCCTCTTGTGAGTCCAGATGGGCTGGGCGCCATCCTAGCTTCTGCTGTCATTGCTCAGCGCCTGCCTTGGCAAGCAGCCAGCTAATGTGGATGTGGAGAAAAGTGATGGGGCCTCTTCCCTTCCAGGCTCTTTGCTTTCGAGGGTGTTGGCCTGAACGTAACAGGGCTCCCTCATGGCGGAGTTTGGGCCTCAGCTGCACAGCCTTTCATGGCGGCCTCTCCCAGGGAGAGATCTCGGCCTCCCCGCCTCCGGCAGACCCTCAGTCCTGCAGGTGCGGAATGACTTTAGGTGGACAGTGGAGAGCTTTGGGGGTGTGGTTCAGAGTGGAGGGACGGAGGTCTGCAGAAAGGGGAAATAAATCACCAAACAACTTATTTCAGTAACGCTATCTGGCCCTACAGCCCGAATGGCTCCAGAACTGCTGCCAAGGAGGGCTCACCTGTATCGATCCGGGTAGAAGAGGAGTCCACGGCTTGTCTTGATCTGCTTCCCACGGTTTATACAAGAATGACAAAGACGCAACGGTCCACGTGAAGAAGTGGAGAAGGTGCTGATGGCCAGAACTGTGGAGTGACAGGGGCCAAGGCCCTCGGCTGACCCCTCAGCCCCCCCAAGCTTCTGACTGGGACCCGTGTCAGTGTGATCCCCCTCCCTCCCCAAGCACAGCCTCTGATACAGGTTGTGAAGCTCCCTCCACACCAAGTACCCACGGGGAGTCCCTCCCCTCCACCTAAACCCTGCCTAGGATGTCAAAACTGATCTGTGCTGACAAAGTTGGTGAAGATGCCATTTTGTAAACAGTTGTGTTTTTCCTCTGTCCACCCCAAGCCTGCTCTCTCCAGCTGAAGGTCCAGGATAGGGGCAGTCTGTAAAAACAGAAAAATTTAGGTAATAACTACTCTACTCCAGCCAAGAAAAAACTGTGTCCCCATGCCCTTTTGTGCGTGTAGGCAAATATTTCTGTGGGACAAACTCCTGCATGTGGATGTGTTGAGGACTATGTAACTTTTAAATGTTTAACAGAGATTGCTAAATCACCCTGAGCAAAGACATTGGATTCTTACTCCACCAATGCTGATGGAGGCACCTCATCAACCAGACACTGTCATTGTTTTTTAACTTTTTTCCAAAGTGTAGGAGAATGGTGACACTTCATGGTTGGGTTCATTTGAATTTCTGTTGTTAAGGAAGCTAAGCATATTTTCACACATGTATTAAAGACATTTATATTTCTTTTTCTGTGACTTCTGTGTTGATTACTTTTCTCCAAGTTTCCTATTGGATTTTTGTCTTTTTAAAAATTACTTGCAAGAGCTCTTTGATATTATGGAAATTAAAATGTTCTGCATCACATTTGTCAAAGTCTAACCACTTGTCTCCCTTCATACCCACTAGGCTGGCAATCATCACAAACAGAGAGTGTGGGACTTCCCTGGTGGTCCAGTGGTAAAGAACTTGCCTTCCAAGGCAGGGGACGTGGGTTCAATCCCTGGTCAGGGAACTAAGATCCCACATGCCACAGGACAACTAAGTCCACGCACCACAACTACTGAGCCCGAGCGCCTCAACTAGAGAGCCCACCTGCTGCAAACTACAGAGTCCACGTGCTCTGGACCCAGCGTGCTGCAAATGGAGAGAAAACCTGCACGCCACAACTAGAAAGAAGTCCATGTGCTGCAATGAAGATGCCACCCATCCGTCGCAGCAAAAGATCCCACATGCTGCAACTAAGACCAACACAGCCAAAATGTAAATAAATAAATAAATAAATAAATAAATAAATAAATAGAGAGATAGTAACCAGCGCTGGCAAGGATGTAGAGGAATGGAACCCTCATACACCGCTGATGGGAAGGTAAAACGGTGCAGCCCCTTTCGGAAACCATCTAGCAGTTCCTCAAAAAGTTAAATACAGAGTTCAGGTAACCCAGTAATTCCACTCTGACCTGTATACCAAGAGAAATAAAAGCATATGTCCACACAAAAGCCCAAATATGAAAGTTTGTAGCAGTGTTAGTCATAATAGCCAAAAAGTAGTCAAAACCCCCATGTCCACTAATTGGTGAATGGATAGATGAAACACAGGACACACATGCATGAAGGAAAGTTATTCAGTGATAAAAAGAAATGAAGTAGCAATTCATGCTGTAACGTGGATGAACCTTGAAAACATACTAAGAGAAAGCCCTACACCACAAGACATATACAGTATGATTCCATTTATAGGAAATGTCCAGAATAGGTAAATCTATAGAGAAAGCAGATTCGAGGTTGCCTAGGATTGGAAGGAGGCAGGGACATTGGGAGGGTATTGGTTCAGCCTTGCTGGGAAAGCTGATTGTGGTTTTGGATGTAAAACTGTGAAGATACTAAAAGCCATTGAATCGCACATTTAAATGGTTGAATTGTATGGTATGAGAATTATATTTCAGTAAAGTTGTTTAAAAACCACCCTGCCCCTGCAGTGCGCCCCGTGCGTCCCACCTGCCCTCTGGCCGCACCCCTTAAGGCAGCCGGGGTAAGAAGCACCAGCCAGCCCCTCCTGGAACCCCAGTTCCAACCGTCAGGGACAGAATGAGATGCTTCATTAGGGGCAATAGCTTCTGGAACAGTCAGTATCTGCCATTGCCGATGACCCCAAAGCAGCTGGGGTGAGCCGGCTGCGGGGGATGGAGGGGAGTGGGGCCGTGCCGAGAGGGCCCAGGGGCTGCCTCCCCTCCGTACTCCGTCAGTCAGTGGAGCCCTGAGGACCAGCCCAGGACTCAGCCCCGTGGGTCCACAGCCATCCCAGCGTCAGCACCCTGCCCCGCCCTTGAAGTTTTCCTGGACCAGCTGGGTGGGCCCCAGCCTACTCCCAGGGAGAGATATGGGCTGTCTCTACTTGTGTTGAGAGAGGCCTCAGCCCAGGCCACAGTTTTTAAACGATTCATGGGGCCAAGAGGGGAAATGGACTCGCTTCTGGACATATTATTGCTCATATCTTTGGCTTCCTTTGAGCCGAGACGAGTGAGGAAATTGTCTTTTTCTTTCGGATTTTAAAAGCAGCCGCATAGCACAGGGAGATCAGCTCGGTGCTTTGTGACCACTTAGAGGGGTGGGATAGGGAGGGTGGGAGGGAGGGAGACGCAAGAGGGAAGAGATGTGGGGACACATGTATATGTATAACTGATTCACTTTGTTATAAAGCAGAAATAACACACCATTGTAAAGCAGTTATATTCCAATAAAGATGTTAACAAAATTAAAATTTTTAAAAAAAGAGCTTTTCCCATAAAAGGGAACTTAACCCTTTGCCAAATATCTTCCAAATAACATATTCTTTTCCCATTTACCTGTCGACTTTGGGGAGCGAGAGCATGTGTGAGCGTGTGCTGTACAAAATGTGTGGTCAGATTGATGCTTCTTCTCCATCTGGCTTCTGTGTTTTCTACAAGCTCAGAAATGGCTCCTGATTTCCAGCCCAGGACTCTGTCTCACACATTTGACCCTCCAGCCGGTGACTCTCAGGTCTCATAGGCCCTGTCTGGATTTTACTTATGGATCTCAGGTAGGAGCCTCCTTGGGCTGATGTGTATTTTTAATATCCTGGAAAGAAAAGTAGTGATTTCCCAACTTCTGAGTTCTTGGGAGCCCCTCTCTGTGGCCGAGCCAGGCCCCAAAAGCAGAGTGGGATGGAGTCCCGACCGTCCGGGCAGCCTGCCCGGGACAAGGCTGGAGATGGGGAGGAATGGCTGGCGGGCCAAGGGGGATCTGCCCTCTGTTCATCCCACAGAGGCTCATCACACCTGAGTCTGCTGCCAGCCTTCTGCTTCGTGCCCTCGGCACCACCCCTGGCCTCCCGACCTGAGGGCCTCTGGCCCCAGGTCCCCTGAGCCTGGCTGTTTGGTGTCTCTAAGACACCAAAGAGGGGCCACATGACAAGACACTGATGGAAACAGCCTTGGAGGTGACTTCACTTCCAGCTGCCCATCGAAAGCACAGAAATTTAGAAAGTCAGGAGCCAAGGGACAGGAGCTGGGACTCAGCACTTGGGGCAGATGCTGGGGGCTCCTGGTGAGCCTGTGGACTTCTGAGGGCAGAGGGTCCCCTGACAGAGGGGCTGGTCACCTGGGCAGCATCAGTGGGGCAGGGCTTACATCACAAAGGGGCCAGAGGTGACCACTGGCAGGGTGGGCAGCTGAGGGCAGACGAACCCTGACGCCAACAGACACCCTGAGCAGGCGCATGGCTGTGAACTGAGCGTGCCAGAGACAAGCGGGCCACAGGCAGGAGCCACTGAGCTCGGGTCCTGAGGAAGGAGAGAGACCGCCTGCGGCCGGCGGCCAGCTCAGGGCTCGGCCGCAGCATCGTGGAAAGGAGCTTGGTGCTCAGGTGGGTCCCAGGTTTAGCCGTGCTGGATGGAAGACGGCCCAGGGCAACCGTCCCGTGTGTCTGGGCAACTGCTCCAGAGGCCACGGAGCGGGTCTGAACCGCTCCAATCCCACGCGTGTCACAATGCTGCCATCGCGCGGAGGCCGGGCAGGAGCGGGTAGGTTACCACGGGCCAGGCCGGCAGGCGGAGGGGACCCGGTGTCCTCACGCATCAGCCTCTCCACAGGCCCGTCTCTGGGAGGCACACGGGAAGGTCGCCTCCCGCGGCCTGGGTTTGGTTGGTGATTCCTGGCAGAGGGCATGTGGGTCAGAGCGGTGTCCTGGGTGGGCAACCGAGCTAAGACCCCAGGAGTGTTCAGTGCTGGGTGTCTGTATCTAGAGTCTGGCGGACACCAGGCCTCTCTTGGTTTGGCCATCACGTCCTCTGTGTGGACACTCTGTCCCCACTTCTCTGCAGCGAACACAACCCACGGACCCTGCTTTGTCTCGAGGGCCTTGCTCCTTGTCTGCATCTGACACATTAACCGCTGCTTCCGCCTCGTGAGCCAAATCCTGGTGACCTTCTGTGGCAGAAGGGATTCCTCCAAAGCAAATGCACTTTACAAGCCATGATCCCTCCTACGCGTGGGTGAGACTGAGGCAGGGCAGCCCTGGTCTGAAGCAGACACGCAGCCCCGTGGCAGTTTCCTCCTGTGTAAAGGGTTTCGCAGCCCCACGGGGCTCTGATGGTGAGAGGCCACACAGCACGTGCGGTGCCTACCACAGGGCCCAACCCAGCCGGCAGGGACAGGCGTGTGTGTGTGTACACGTATGTGTGCATCCCTCCCACACGTGAGTGCACAGAGGTGTGTGTCCTTCCAGAAAGGAAGCATCCAAGATGGGAAAATGGACTGAATTGCACATTTCGCAGGCAGCCTCTTTTTTAGGCAGGTGATGTTAACCGCTGTTCTCCCCTCTCCGCCTGCAGCAGAGCTAGGAGGGGCCGCGTGCAGAGGCAGCAGGGCCCGGCCAGCCTTGCGAGGACAGGAGGGGCTCGGCCGCGCCCCTGGGCTGAGGTGCCATGGCCAGGCTCCGCCCCGGCCTGCTGCTCCTGATGGCCATGGTGGCCCTCGCGTCCAGAGGTGTCCAGGCCTGGGGTTCATCGAAGGTGGTGAGGAAATTCCAAGACGTCCCCGAATCCTACGTATACGTGCAGCATGCACTGTGGTTCGCCATGAAGGAGTATAACAAGGCCAGCAAGGACGAGTACACCTTCAAGGTGTTGCAGATTCTGAAGTCCCAGGAGCAGGTTGGTGGCTTTCACTCCCCGTTCTCTGCCCCCACACTCACCTTTGTGGCAGGGCTGTCGTCCGTGGAGAGCAGCTGAGAGACACCTGAGCCAAAATTTATGAACTTTATTTTAGGAATTTTTGGAAGAAAGTTAATTAAACTTCCTCCTTTATCATTCTGGAGTAAAACATAATATATCCATTCAAATAACTTAAACTTAGTTATAGTCACATCAGAAAACACAGGTAAGAGCCCAGAAGGGCTTCTGAAGGGGTCAACTTTGGAACAGTTTCAGCTGATATCATCAACCTAAGTGGCTACAGGGATGGATTATAACACATTTAACAAGTGAACAAACTCCACATCCAGCTTTCACTGTAAAAAGGAACCAGGGAAGAAGGAAAGGCTCTTTTTTTACAGAAAAATGCCTACTTAGAGATGTGAAAGAATATGAAACTAGAAAATCACCTTTTGCAACCACCATGGTGATAACCAGCTCAGGCCGAAGATCAGCAATGAATCCTCCACCCGGTGTGGCAGGAGAGGGGGAGGGGAGGAGGAGGGAGGGGGGTGGACCGCTATAGGGGTTGCTTGTTAATTAACTACAACCAGGACACATGGGACAAATTGACACCGTGTACCTCTGATGTGACATCACTGCAAGGACACAGCGTTGCCTATATACGGTGTTCCTGCTCCAAAGGCCTGAGGGTGATCTCGAGGGACAATTAGACGAGTCCGTATTATGCAGCATTCTCTAAGACCACTTAAAAATATCAGTGCTGGGCTTCCCTGGTGGTGGCGCAGTGGTTGAGAGTCCGCCTGCCGATGCAGGGGACACGGGTTCGTGCCCTGGTCCGGGAAGGTCCCACATGCAGCGGAGCGGCTGTGCCCGTGAGCCATGACCGCTGAGCCTGCGCGTCCGGAGCCTGTGCTCCGCAACGGGAGAGGCCACAACAGTGAGAGGCCTGCGTACTGAAAAAAAAAAAAAAAATCAGTGCTGTGAAAGACGGGGAAGAAGAAGGAAACGGTTCCCATTAAAGGAAGCTTAAGAAACATGACGTTAAATGCCAGATGTGATCCTGTATTGTCTCTTGGATTTAAAATTATACTGTAAAGGATGTTCTTAGGGCAGTTGGAGGGATTTGAACACGGACCATGTCTAAGATGAGTGCATTGAACCAGCGCTGTGTTTCCTGAGAAAGAGGGTTGTCCTGAGGTTTATGCAGGAGCCCGAGATGGGAGGTGGAGGGGTGAGCAATGAGAGGGGTCGGCAGAGGGTGAGGGGGCCCCACTGAGCCTGGGTTACATGTGATGCCGGCCTGACCTACACCTCTGCCCCTCTTCCTCCTCCACTCGCCCCATCTGCCCTCTAACCTGCACTGCCCACCCTCCAGCCACCGTCAACCTGCTTCCGTTTCCTGTTTTCTTATGTGGGCAGAAGTTTCACTCAGCGTCTGGATCCCCTAGTTCCTGGCCACCTGCACAGGCTGAGGGCCCCGGGCTCCTGCTGGTTCTCCATGTGGCCCCAGTTGTGTGGTTTGTGTTTTCAGGCAACGACACCTGGTCCAGGATGTGCATCCCCAATGGGTGGCTGAAGTAAGACCTCATGGATGTCAATGCCCCAGGGGGCTCAGATTTGGTGCCTGTTCTTAGTGAAGTTCCCGTCTTTCCCAGGGTTAGTCCACTTTCTTGGATGTTTTCATCTGTGCTCTCCATTTACAGAAATAGGTATAGATGGTTCTGCTTTAAAGGCAGGTATTTAATAATAAAATAAACCAAAGACCCACACAGCTCAAGACTAACGAATCATTTCATAGTGTTTGCTACTTCTTTTCACGAATGTACATCTTGTGTGTGTGTGGTTTTCTTTTTTTGTTTTTATTTTAACCAAATAGCACCACTTATTAAAAAGGGCATTATTTCTACACTATGCCACAGTGTCACCCCTGCCAAGCATGAGGTAGTTCTGCAGATGTAGGACTCTTTTCTATTCTATATTTTTTTAATTTTTGAATTTTATTTGATTTATTATTTTACACAGCAGGTTCTTATTAGTCATGCATTTTATACACATCAGTGTATACACGTCAATCCCAATCTCCCAATTCATCACACCACCACCACCACCACCCGCCGCTTTCCCCCCTTGGTGTCCATACGTTTGTTCTCTACATCTGTGTCTCTATTTCTGCCCTGCAAACTGGTTCATCTGTACCATTTTTCTAGGTTCCACATATATGTGTTAGTATACAATATTTGTTTTTCTCTTTCTGACTTACTTCACTCTGTATGACAGTCTCTAGATCCATCCACGTCTCTACCCAATTTCGTTCCTTTTTATGGCTGAGTAATATTCCATTGTATATATGTACCACATCTTCTTTATCCATTCATCTGTCAATGGGCATTTAGGTTGCTTCCATGACCTGGCTATTGTAAATACTGCTGCAATGAACATTGGGGCGCATGTGTCTGTTTTTTTGTTTTTTTGTTTTTGCAGTAGGGGGGCCTCTCACTGTTGTGGCCTCTCCCGTTGCAGAGCACAGGCTCTGGATGCGCAGGCTCAGCGGCCATGGCTCACGGGCCCAGCCGCTCCGTGGCATGTGGGATCTTCCCAGACCAGGGCACAAACCTGTGTCCCCTGCATCGGCAGGCGGACTCTCAATCACTGTGCCACCAGGGAAGCCCAACATGTGTCTTTTTGAATTATGGTTTTCTCTGGGTATATGCCCAGAAGTGGGATTGCTGGGTCATAGGGTAATTCTATTTTTAGTTTTTTAAGGAACCTCCACACTGTTCTCCATAGTGACTGTATCAATTTACATTCCCACCAATGGTGCAAGAGGGTTCCCTTTTCTCCACGCCCTCTCCAGCGTTTGTTATTTGTAGATTTTCTGATGATGCCCATTCTAACTGGTGTGAGGTGATACCTCATTGTAGTTTTGATTTGCATTTCTCTAATAATTAATGATGTTGAGCAGCTTTTCATGAGCTTCCTGGCCATCTGTATGTCTTTGGAGAAAAGTCTATTTAGGTCTCCTGCCCATTTTTGGATTGGGTTGTTTTGTTAATATTGAGCTGCATGAGCTGTTTATATATTTTGGAGATATCCTTTGTCTATTGATTCGTTTGCAAATATTTTTTCCCATTCTGAGGACTGTCTTTTCGTCTTGCTTATGGTTTCCTTTGCTGTGCAAAAGCTTTTAAGTTTCATTAGGTCCCATTTGTTTATTTTTGTTTTTATTTCCGTTACTCTAGGAGGTGGATCAAAAAAGATCTTGCTGTGATTTATGTCAAAGAGTGTTCTTCCTATGTCTTCCTCTAAGAGTTTTATAGTGTCCAGTCTTACATTTAGGTCTCTAATTCATTTTGAGTTTATTTTTGTGTATGGTGTTAAGGAGTGTTCTAATTTCATTTCTTACATGTAGCTGTCCAGTTTTCCCAGCACCACTTATTGAAGAGACTGTCCTTTCTCCATTGTATACCCTTGCCTCCTTTGTCATATATTAGTTGACCATAGGTGCGTGGGTTTATCTCTGTGCTTTCTATCTTGTTCCATTGATCTATATTTCTCTTTTAGTGCCAGTACCATATTGTCTTGATTACTGTAGCTTTGTAGTATAGTCTGAAGTCAGGGAGTCTGATTCCTCCAGCTCCATTTTTTTCCCTCAAGACTGCTTTGGTTATTCGGGATCTTTTGTGTCTCCATACAAATTTTAAGACTTTTTGTTCAGTTCTGTAAAAAAATGCCATTGGTAATTTGATAGGGATTGCATTGATTCTGTAGACTGCTTTGGGTACTATAGTCATTTTCACAATATTGATTCTTCCAATCCAAGAACATGGTATATCTCTCCATCTGTTGGTATCATCTTTAATTTCTTTCATCAGTGTCTTATAGTTTTCTGCATACAGGCCTTTTGTCTCCCTAGGTAGGTTTATTCCTAGGTATTTTATTCTTTTTGCTGCAGTGATAAATGGGAGTGTTTCCTTAATTTCTCTTTCAGATTTTTCATCACTAGTGTATAGGAATGCAAGAGATTTCTGTGCATTAATTTTGTATCCTGCAACTTTACCAAATTCATTGATTAGCTCTAGCAGTTTTCTGGTGGCATCTTTAGGATTCTCTATGTATAGTATCGTGTCATCTGCAAACAGTGACAGTTTTACTTCTTCTTTTCCAACTTGTATTCCTTTTATTTCTTTTTCTTCTCTGATTGCCATGGCTAGGACTTCCAAGCCTATGTTGAATAATAGTGGTGAGAGTGGACATCCTTCTCTTGTTCCTGATCTTAGGTGAAATGCTTTCAGTGTTTCACCATTGAGAATGATGTTTGCTGTGGGTTTGTCATATATGGCCTTTATTATGTTGAGGTAGGTTCCCTCTATGCCTACTTTCTGGAGAGTTTTTATCATAAATGGATGTTGAATTTTGTCAAAAGCTTTTTCTGCATCTATTGAGATGATCAAATGGTTTTTATTCTTCAATTTGTTAATATGGTGTATTGCATTGATTGATTTGTGTACATTGAAGAATCCTCACATCCCTGGGATAAATCCCACTTGATCATGGTGTTTGATCCTTTTAATGTGTTGCTGGATTCTGTTTGCTAGTATTTTGTTGAGGATTTTTGCATCTATATTCATCAGTGATATTGGTCTGTAATTTTCTCTTTTTTTGTAGTATCTTTGTCTGGTTTTGGTATCAGCGTGATGGTGGCCTCATAGAATGAGTTTGGAAGTGTTCCTTCTTGTGCAATTTTTTAGAAGAGTTTGAGAAGGATGGGTGTTATCTCTTCTCTAAATGTTTGATAGAATTCACTTGTGAAGTCACCTGGTCCTGGGCTTTTGTTTGTTGGAAGATTTTTAATCACAGTTTCAATTTCATTACTTGTGATTTGTCTGTTCATATTTTCTATTTCTTGCTGGTTCAGTCTTGGAAGGTTATACCTTTCTAGGAATTTGTCCATTTCTTCCAGGTTGTCCATTTTATTGGCATAGAGTTGCTTGTAGTAGTCTCTTAGGATCCTTTGTATTTCTGCAGTGTCTGTTGTAACTTCTCCTTTTTCATTTCTAATTTTATTGATTTGGGTCTTCTCCCTCTTTTTCTTGATGAGCCTGGCTAATGGTTTATCAATTTTGTCTCTCTTCTCAAAGAACCAGCTTTTAGTTTTATTGATATTTGTTATTATTTTCTTTGTTTCTATTTCATTTATTTCTGCTCTGATCTTTATGATTTCTTTCCTTCTGCTAACTTTGGGTTTTGTTTGTTCTTCTTTCTCTAGTTTCTTTAGGTGTAAGGTTAGATTGTTTATTTGAGATTTTTTTGTTTCTTGAGGTAGGTTTGTATAGCTATAAACTTCCCTCTTAGAACTGCTTTTGCTGCATCCCATAGGTTTTGGATCATCGTGTTTTCATTGTCATATGTCTCTAGGTATTTTTTGATTTCCTCTTTGATTTCTTCAGTGACCTCTTGGTTATTTAGTAACGTCTTGTTTAGCCTCCATGTGTTTTGTTTTTTCCTTTGATTTCTAATATCTCATAGCATTTTGGTCAGAAAAGATGCTTGATATGATTTCATATTTTTTTAATTTACTGAGGCTTGATTTGTGACCCAAGATGTAACCTTCCTGGAGAATGTTTTGTGCGCACTTGAGAAGAAAGTGTAATCTGCTTTTTATTGGATGGAATGTCCTATAAATTTCAATCAAATCTACCTGGTCTACTGTGTCATTTAAAGCTTGTGTTTCCTTAGTAATTTTCTCTTTGGATGATCTGTCCTTTGGTGTAAGTGAGGTGCTAAAGTCCCCCACTGTTACTGTGTTACTGTCGATTTCCCTTTTTATAGCTGTTAGCAGTTGCCTTATGTATTGAGGTGCTCCTATGTTGGGTGCATATATATGTATAATTGTTTTATCTTCTTCTTGGATTGATCCCTTGATCATTAGGTAGTATCTTTCCTTGTCTCCTTTAACATTCTTTATTTTAAAGTTTATTTTACCTGATATGAGTATTGCTACTCCAGCTTTCTTTTGATTTCCATTTGCAAGGAATATCTTTTTCCATCCCCTCACTTTCAGTCTGTATGTGTCCCTAGGTCTGAAGTGGGTCTCTTGTAGACAGCAAATATATGGGTATTGTTTTTGTATCCATTCAGGAAGCCTGTGTCTTTTGGTTGGAGCATTTAATCCATTCACATTTAAGGTAATTATCGATATGTATGTTCCTATTACCATTTTCTTAATTGTTTTGGGTTTGTTTTTGTGGGTCGTTTTCTTCTCTTGTGTTTCCCACTTAGAGAAGTTCCTTTAGCATTTCTTGTAGAGCTGGTTTGGTGGTGCTGAATTCTCTTATCTTTTGCTTGTCTGTAAAGCTTTTGATTTCTCCATCGAATCTGAATGAGATCCTTGCCAGGTAGAGTAATCTTGGTTGTAGGTTCTTCCCTTTCATCACTTTAAGTATATCATGCCACCCTCTCCTGGCTTGTAGAATTTCTGCTGAGAAATCAGCTGTTAAGCTTATGGGAATTCCCTTGTATGTTATTTGTCATTTTTCCCTTGCTGCTTTCAATAATTTTTCTTTGTCTTTTAATTTTTGCCAGTTTGATTACTATGTATCTCAGTGTGTTTCTCCTTGGGCTTATCCTGTACAGGACTCTCTGCACTTCCTGGACTTGGGTAGCTATTTCCTTTCCCATGTTAGGGAAGTTTTCAACTATAATCTCTTCAAATATTTTCTCGGGTCCTTTCTCTCTCTCTTCTCCTTCTGGGACCCCTATAATGTGAATGTTGTTGTGTTTAATGTTGTCCCAGAGGTCTCTTAGACTGTCTTCATTTCTTTTCATTCTTTTTTCTTTATTCTGTTCTGCAGCAGTGAATTCCACCATTCTGTCTTCCAGGTCACTTATTCATTCTTCTGCCTCTGTTATTCTGCTATTGATTCCTTCTAGTGTATTTTTCATTTCAGTTATTGTATTGTTCATCTCCATTTGTTTGTTCTTCAATTCTTCTAGGTCTTTGTTAAGCATTTCTTGCATCTTCTCAATCTTTGCCTCCATTATTTTTCTGAGGTCCTGGATCATCTTCACTATCATTATTCTGAATTCTTTTTCTGGAAGGTTGCCTATCTCCACTTCATTTAGTTGTTTTTCTGGGATTTTATCTTGTTCCTTCATCTGGTACATAGCTTTCTGCCTTTTCATCTTGTCTATCTTTCTGTGAATGTGGTTTTTGTTCCACAGGCTGCAAGACTGTAGTTCTTGCTTCTGCTGTCTTCCCTCAGGTGGATGAGGCTATCTAAGAGGCTTGTGCAAGTTTCCTGATGGGAGGGAGTGGTCAGGAATGTACATTTTATTTCTTAGTTGACTGTCAGCTCAAATGCAGGTAAGGATGCAAAAGAATCAGGTAGAAACAGGTTCCAAAAGAGGCTAGAACAGAAGTGTTTAAAAATCCTTGGCATTCCAGCTACAAACTGCTGGAAAACATATTGAAGAAAGGGGGTAAGGAAGAATGCACCACCCCCCAAACAAAAATAACTCCTAATGAAAGCGAACAGAAAAATGCTGGGTGAAAATTTGGATAAAAATAACATATGACCACGTGCTATAGAAAGAAAACTGCTCTATTCCATTGGATGATTTAAGTTAAAAGTGCAAAGATCTTTATCAGCAGTGGTCACTAACAGCCTGAAGTCAAATCTGGCCCACTTCTCATATTTGTACATCCCGTGAGCTACAAATGATTATAAGAAACAAAAGAAGGAGACTATTTTGTGACATATGAAAATTACTTTACATTGAAACTTCAGTGTCCATAAACACAATTTTGTTAAGACACAGCCACACACACTTTTTGAGGGTCCTCTGGGCTGTATTTGTGCTGCAAAGCCTGGAATATTTCCTCTCTGGCCCTTGAAGAAAAAGCATGTGGCCGCCTGCTCCAGTTCATAGCTGGCTGGGGTTCTGCTGCCGATTTCACACATGGCGAAGACTGGTAGGAAAGACCGCCAATGGCAGCCTGGGGCCATGTTTACTTTGTGCTAGATCCAGTGGCTTTCTGTATGCGCACTCAGGTTTTCAAGTTCACATAGGAGGAAACGGGCACAGAGAGGTTTAGTAACTTGCCCAGGGTCACACAGCTACTAAGTAGAAGAGCCAAGATTTAAACCCAGGCTGTCTGCTCTTAATCCGCCCATGCTACTGCCTCTGAGTGATGCTGGATGGGGAGGGGAGGCTCTGCATGGGGAGGGGAGGAGAGGGGAGATGCCCAGAAAGTCAGGGATTTGGGAGGGTATATGACGTGGAATAAGGCAAGGATGACTAAAACTACCAAAACTTTAAAGGGAATAGATACACTCTCAGTGGATTTCGATGAAAATGCTGTTTATTTCCAGAGCTCCAGTGAGCAAACCATTAGTTTTCCCAGGAAAAATGGTCTTTAGGGAATAGTTTTCTTGCTTTATTTTGGTGACAGTTGTCATTACTTTAAAATTAAATACCATAATGAGAGTGACTGAGAAACAGAGAGAGAGAGAGAGAGAGAGAGAGAGGTAAGAACCACCTCCACGTTACCCCAAAACTCTGGCCAAAAAAAAAAAAAACTGTAGAGGGAAGGAGGTGAGAAGACATCTTTTGCCCTAAGCAGTCAGTGACATGTTTGTTTATCAGAAATGACAATTGATACCACATATTCTTTTATGATCTCTAACTTTAACTTACTCATGGACAGGTCACAGATAGTTTGGATTACCTTCTTGAAGTCAAAATTGCCCGGACAATGTGCAAGAAAGCTTCGGGGGGAAATGAAAACTGCTTAGTACAAAGGGATCCCAGAATGCAGAAGGTAGGTGCTAAGATAGAGTTCAACAGCCTTGGATGGTCTTGCTCAAAATCACCTGTTACCCTCCAAGGATTCCTCCCAGTCTCTGCCCTTGCATGGATCATGGAACTCCTAGAGATTCCCCATTTCTGACCTCCTATAGATTCGAGCTTATCTGTTTTCTTTATTTATTGAGACTTAGAAAGGAAGAAAGGGTAACTACCTGAGCTCCGTGGAAAATAAATGTTAAAACCTGATCCTGTTTTAAATAGTAAAAGGCCCTGTTCACTTAAGGTAGAAAATTTAGAAATTTTCCGAAGTATTAAGTAGCTTAAAATCAACTACAGAAGAAAAAAACAATCGACTAAAAATACCTTTATGGAAAGTTTACTGCTGTCAACTTAGTTTTATACATCCTAGTTTCTTCTATATTTTACATTTGTATTTTTGTGTAGTGGGGATCACACTGTACACTGGTCCACAATTTAGATTTTTATTTAATAATAAAATCTAAGGATTTCCAAAACCGTAAAATTATTTGAGGGCGTTATGTAATGAAACTATTTGACTTCGTTTAATGGTGTTTCCACATATTATTTAGTCAGCCCCTGAGAATTGATTATTTAAGTTTTTCTAATTCGTAGCTATTATGAACAGTGCCATAATGAATATTCTTCTTTATTTCTGTTTGTGTGTATATCTGATCGTTGTTGCCTTGTGGGCAGAGTTCCAAGAAGTTGAATTCCTTGTCCAATATTTTTTCACCTCTTAAAGATTTTTAATATGTTAATACAGTGCTAAAGTATCCTCTATGGTTGATTTTAATAATTGGGTTTTCAAACCCTTTATTTTGCGATTTTTTCCTGTCTACCCTGGCGATCACAAGTTAAGCAATTAGTTAACCCTCTGGTAAGCGCACAACCTGCCCTCCCTGCCCTCCCTGCCCTCCCTGCCATTGTCAGGAACCAGCTCCACCCATCCTGATGCCCCTCCAGCCTGGACATCCCGCTGACCTGGCCTCAGTTCCTCCGTGGTCTGTCTGGGTTACTGGTCACTTGGTCTTATTTCCCCCTCAACCTGACCCCTCAGTCTGTGTATCTTATGCAACTTCACTTCTACTGGGTGTTGCCATAAAGAGCTATTTGTACTTTATATTTTTCTTCTAACTGAATAAAGATTTTAGGTGAGAGGAGGGACACAGTGATCTCATCCACACCAGGAGCCTGGAGCCCCGCTCCCTCTGCAGGCCCTGTGTCTCCTCCCAGCTCCCCAGCTGCAAGCTTTCCCTGGTGGAATCTGGCCAAACTCTGACACCGCTTTCCAAGGCATGCAGGACCCTGGCTATTCTTGTGGTGCCGTATACCCTGGGAAGGACCCACCGGTCCCTCCACGCTGCGTGGGGTCTCCATGGGCCGCAGGAAGTTGGCGTGTCTGGAGAAGGGCCAGAGCTGGACACTAGGATTTCTTGAGGATAATTGGTCCTGGGCTCCAACTCTTGCTCACCTGGAGCAAATGGAGCCACAACCGTGATGGCTTCAGCTCTCAGGGAGGTGAACCGATGGGGGTCCATCCCAGTCATGAGGCTGGCTGCTCTGCCATTGGGCCAACAGCTTGGGGATCTGTAGAGGCGTGGCTGGCTCAGACGGCCTTTTGTCCCTCTTGAAGCCAAATCCTGGCACCTGGAAAGAGGAACTTCTGGGGGTTTTTGACTTTTGTTTTTTGCAATTGTTCTTACAAGCTGGTTATTGTTTTTGTCTCTTTTAGATGTTTCATTGCACCTTTATTGTGGCATCCAAACCCTGGAACTTTGAACTCAGTATGCTGAAGAAAGAATGTCAGCCTGTCTAATGGTCTTCTAGCACATTCTGCCACTCTCATGAGCATTTAAAGAAGCAAAGACACTCGCAGAACGTTTAAATAACACATCTGACCTATTGACTTCATTTTGGAGCCTTCTTGCTTTTTTGTGCATTCTTCAGGCGTGGAGGCCGGTATTGTGCCGGGCTGTGTAGTGTCTTCTGCTTGGGCAACGCATGTACCAGCAGGGGCAGTCTGCTCCCAATGAATGGAAGAGAAAACGAACCTGTTTCCGTATTTCACCAAACTCTGGGCACAAATTACTTTTCGCTGACAGCTCTTTGTGTGGAACTAATAGGAAGACCCACCCCTCCACTGCTTCAGGCTGGTGGGTAGTTTCTGCAAGGCTCTGAAGATGTGTTGAGAATGTCCATCCATGGATTTCCACAGAAATCTCCCTGCCCAGGGCTCTGGAAAACACAGCAAAATGGCTTTAGAAACAGTTTTAAGCCCCCCGATCCAACCTGGGAGCTAGCTGTATCATTTGGAGATTTGTGTTTTACTTTTGGTTTTGAATTGAGGCAGAAAAATGCAAAGAGTGATGGTACATGGAGAGTAGGCTGCATCTGTGCATGTGTGTGTGCGTGTGTGTGTTCATGTGTGTGTGTGCTCGCACAGGGTAAGAGGTATAATCTAATGCTGCATGACTGATCACCCTGCCCTTGGTGCTTAAGCAATGTATTTATGTCTCCGTGGTGTCTGTGCACCAGGGGTCTGGGGTGGCTTGGCTGATGTCCGCTATCCTGAGGTCACACTCAGGCTCTGACGGCACTGCCCTCGTCTGAAGGTGAGTTTGGCCCCGGAGAACCCACTCTCCAGGCGGCTTGCCCTCCCGGCTGCTGGCTGGCGTTGGCTGTCGGCAGGTGGTCTCTATCCTCAGTGCGGGCCTCTCCACTTGGCCTCTCTGCGCTGGGTAAGGGAGATCGGTTCCTCTGGACAGAGTGTCCGAGAGACGGGGATGGAAGCCACAGCGCCCTCGGTGACCCAGCCTCAGGTGTGACGCACCGTCAACTCTTTTTGTTGTTGGTCACCTAGATCAGCTCTGGTTCAGTGCAGGAGGGGAGGCTTAAAGGTGTGATGACCAGGAGATACGGTTCAGCAGAGGCCATGGAAGAGGCCGGCTCTCGCTGTGTGTATGTCCGTGTGTGTGTGTCTGTGTGTGTGTGTATGTGTAGGGCTGGGCTGAGATGGTGAAGCGGGTCAACATGACAAGAAGGAAGCACGTTCCAAAACGTAGGTGTGGAAACTACAGCACTGGTGTGCAGGTGAGGGCCAGCCAGCCAGGTAAGTGTCAACAACCACACAGGAGTAGGTCGAAGCCCACCTGGCTGACAGGTGAAGCCTCCCTGGGACTCCTCCTCTCGCAGGACTTGCCTGCGGTGAGCATCTGTGAGGGGCGGGCTGGACATCAGGGTGCCTGATGCTCCTGAGAGGAGCCCTCCGCCAATGCAGGACTTGGGGGAGAAATACCTCAGTTCTTTTTTATAAATTACAGTGTAATTGACCTACAACACTGTTAGTTCCAACTACACAACAATATTCCTCTATTGTACAAAGTGATCCCCAGGATAAGTTTAGTTGCTATCTGTCACCCTATTGATACAAAGTTATTACAATATTATTGACTGCCCCCATGCTGGACCTTTCATCCTGTATCTCATTTATAACTAGACTTTTGTACCTCTTAATCTCCCTCGCCCTTTTCATTCACCCCTCTCCCCCCAGCATAGATCATCAAGAATTTGGGGGGGAAAAAAAGAGAAAGAGTCACAAATGCACCTTCCGGCAGGTCATGTTGCATTCCCGGGCTGACCACCACCACGAGGAAACTAGGGTCCAAATCCCACGGCTGTTCTAGCTCCCTGGGAGTCTGGGGACCAGGGCTGGGGGAGGTGCAGACGGGGGGAGCAGGATGTGGAATACACAGGGAAGGGACGGCCAGCTGCTGGGTGTGACCCTGCGTCCATCACCAGACAGCCCCGCCCCTTCCTGTCCACCGGAGAGGCCCGGGCAGCTGCAAAGTCCTCCCAAAGTCTCCACTTGCTTATTCCTTTGTGTTGAGTCCTTATTTATTGAGCTCCAGGGCTGTGCCTGGACCCTGACACGTGGGAAAGCTGAGGAAAGTGTCCAAATGTGCCCCTGGCAGATGGGAAAGTGGGCACAGAGCAGAATACAGGGTCTGGAGGCAAGGCATTTGGTCACTGATGCTGCATTTCCTTTCATGGCCCTCTCGATGCCCAGCTGCAAGCCTTGGTGACCCAGAGCCTATGGCCGACAGGTCAGCAGCTGGGAGGGCAGAGTCCCCACTAGTTTCTCGTTTCAGGAGAGGGGGTGCCTGCCTTAGCTGTGGGCTGCGCTTGGAGCCCAGCAATCCTGCCTCTGCCTCCGGCGAGGTGTTGCCCAGGGATGGACAACAGGGCCAGAAACCCACTTCCCTGATTCTTCAGTGCACAGATTCCAGTGGGAGGAAGGGGTCCAGCACACACCATTCCAGGCAGAGGTGCGCAGGATCAGGGAGGAGGCTCCTCCCACCAGGACAGGTCCCTCAGTCCACACCTGTGCTCACCAAGCTAAGCAGCACAGGTGTCCTACCTTCTGGACTAGTGAGGGATAGTGGGGTCAGGACAAACCCAGGCCCTGCAGCTCCCCTCCAGGGGCAGATGCACTGGCAAAGCCCCACGCGTGTGGGCTGACAGGCAGCGCACCATCCCTGGCAGAAGCCGGGTTTGACCCCCCTCCCAGGGTCCCTCCACAGCCCCAGGAAAGGGGTGAGCTCATGAAGGGCCGGGCAGCTTCCCCACATTGGGGTGACCTCAGAGGAGACCCTTTCCCAGGAGTTGCTTAAGGAGAGTTGTGGCGTCGATTCCTTGGAAACATGATGGGAAGCACAGTGCGTAAAGGATCCTTTAAGCTTCCTTTGGCGGAAACAGCCAGGAGTCAGGAAAGGCCTCAGAGGGAGAAGGAGGAGGGGTGGGGGAGGGTCTTGGAGAGCAACTTGCCTGGTCCAGGCCCAGGTGGCAGGGGGACAAGAGCACAGCTGTGCCTATGCTGAGCAACGCCCACCAACAGCGAGGATGCCCGTGCCTGGGCTCCCCTTGGCTCTGCCGGAGTCACGGGCCTGGGAAGCCAGCCAGGTGTGTGTGGAGGACGCATCCTGAAGAAGTCCTCACACCACACAAAGGGTCCCCTCTCCGGGAGACCCTGTGACACACACTTGAGAGCAGGTTTTGATTCAGGAGGTGATCGCGGGCAGCACAAGGAGAGGAGGCAAGAAGGGAGAAGGTCCACGTGGCTGCTACCAACAGTCCCAGGGCAGCCATGGGCTTCAGCACAGCCACCTCTGAATGGCCACCCTGGGGCAGGGATGCTGAGCCTGGAGACACTGCTCAGACGCACCTGTGCTCCTACCTTGTGGCACCTGCGGCTGGCTCAGGTGTCCACGGAGGAGAGACCCAGCCCCTGGGCTCAGCCGGCTGCCCTGCTGGCAGGACAGCCTCAGCTGCCCAGCACCCAATCTCTGGAACCAGGTGGCACAAAGCTGCTTGCAGTGCTGACGTTTAATGACCAGTTCTACAGGAGGAAATGACAGGGAGGAATGTCCACATTGCCCGGATGTGACACCCAGACACCTGCTCATACAGAGGACAGAACCAGAGCTGCTCAGCCACTGAAGGGCCACGGCAGGGTGCGGTCTCATTCAGCGGAGCCCTCCGAGCAGGTGTTGTTCGGGAGTTGAAACTTTGTTCTCCAGGGTTCAGTGTCAATTGTAAAGAAGCAGGTGATGGTCTACGGGACAAAGCACAGGGACAGAGAGTGGCGGGAGGAGCCTTGAGAAGCGTGTGGCTCCAGCTCTAAAGCCAGCATCCCCCCAACCTTGCCTTCCTGGGGTGGGCAGCTGGGGGTGCAGGCTCTGGCCCTCAGTCCTGGATGTTCCCGACCTGGGACTCTCTCCTAACCCCAGAGGCACCTGGGTCATTCTCCCCTCTCCAGCTCTGTGGTCTCCAGGGACCCGTCCCCCAGGATGTCCCAGTGTGACCCATGACCCCAGCGTCCCAGCAGGGTCTCTGATCCAACTCGGGTTTGTCCCGGGGTGGGGTTCACCTGCCTTATCACCAGGGCAGGGCCTGGGAGGGAGGGCAGTGGGGCTCCTCAGCTTCCACCCCTCGGGCTCTGGGTCAGTGGCAGGGGGACCCGAGAGGGGGCTACTCAGCCAAGGTGATGTTGTTGCCGCCCCCCTCCGCACTTCTCCTGAAGGCAGGGAAGGGAGGTGGGTGAACACCAGGGAGGGCACATTCCCGTCTCTGCCCCAGGTGACCCGGACCCAAGTGGTCAGGAGCAACCTGACGTCAGTGTGACCTGGGGTGCAGCGGCTAGACAGGCCAGGGGCATACAAGTGACCGGGGCTGGCCTGTCTGGCTGGGCTCCGTCCTGCAAATGTCCCTCCGTGTCCCTTGGAACGGCATTGTCATCACTCCCCACACCCCCTGCCCCGAGGCAGCGTCCACAGCCTTGTAACCTGAGGGCTGCTGTCGCGTGTCTTACATTGTTCACGTCTGGACCTGCTTGAAATGGACAGTTGTCAATGTCTTCGTCAAATTTCCCACACCTGGTTCGGCCGAGCTGCAGCTCCGTGGAGAACACGATGCCATTTGCCTGCGTTTGTACAGACCTTGAAGTGGACACATTCCCTGCACCCCCACACACACACATTCACACACACACACACACGAGAATACAAGCACACAGGCACACTCACAGGATTGGGACGATGGCTCTATGAAACATCACCCCTCTCACAAAGTGCACTCTGAAGGTTTCTGTCCTCTTCTCCACTCCCTGGTCCTTCAGCCTTACAGTGTCTTCTGGCTCCATCCGGCCTTTATTTCCAACACCCAGAGTCAGTCTTGGACTCCAGGCCAAAGACCATAGACAGAGGCCCAGCTGGAGGGTGCAGGGCAGCCGGACCAGCCAGGACCAGCTCCAGTGTCCACGGAGTGAAGCCCAGCAGTGTGGAGGGCCCTCTGCCTTCCTTCTATCACTCAACCCAGAGGTGCAGAGGGAGTGACGCCCCAGCGCCCCACCACACACAAGCATTCAGACAAAGTACACGCACACGCACACACAACCACACACGCGCACGCAACCACACACGCGCACGCAACCACACACAGGACCAGAAGTGCTCCTCCTCCGGAGTGTTCTCGGTGTTCATGCCTGCAGCCCACATGAAAATCACACCCCTGGTTGCATTCTGTAGAGACTGCATTGCTAGGGGAACATTTTAGGGTTAAGAATGCCATCTGGGAAGAGTGTAAATCACACTCGGTCCACGTAGGTGGGGACCCAGAGGGAGCCCAGAACACGTGGAGTCAGAGGAGAGGCTGTGAGCTCCCAGAGGCTCCTCAGGACCAGGGGGACCTGTGACTCCCGAGCCGCTCTCCCCCTCCCTCTGTGGGTGTCTCTGTGTATCTCTCTCTCTCTGTTTTTCCTAAACTAACCTATTTTAATGTTATTTCCATGAAATCGTTTCTAAATCTCTCTAATCCAGTATCTTCTGTCTGGCTCTTTATTTTTACTAAATAGTTTCACCCCCTCTTACTCCATATTTGGTCATTCTTCATTAAACAAGGTAAGAAATGATGAAAACTGAAAACACACCTTACATGTAAGTAGACTGACAGTTTAAAAAATTCCCAAATTATTTTTTTTATAAAACCTGAAACTAACCAAATAGAGTTTATCCCTCTATATTATGGGTTTCAAATGGTGATAGAGATCCCTTGATGACAACCCCCTCCTGGCCCTCATTAGCAGCAGGTGTGGGCCAGTGCAGGAGGGGGGAGGATGTGGTACCTACCGGCTCCTTCCACGACCTCAGGATTCGCACCACCTTGTAGGCATTGCTGTCCTGGCTCCTCTGGTTGAATACATGTACGGCGTACTCCACGGTGGCAGGGAAGTAAAGCTCCAAGGTTGCTTGGTCTTCACCATTCCCTTCCCCTTGGGGTTGCCAGACGTGAGTCACCACGAGCTGGGGACCTAAGAGAAGCAGGAGCAGGGCCCAGGGCTGAGCCCACCTGCACGTCCACTGCTGACACAGCATGGCTGTGGGTGCCCGGACACCCAGGCTTCGCCCTTCCCTGCGCCGACTGCCACCCAGCCTCCCTGGGCATTGGGCCAGTTCATCTGCTCCGGGACATACTCCTAGCCCTGGTCCTCCCCTATGGCGTCACACCCTGTCCCTTCCCTCTTGTGACCCTGCCTCCTCCATCCAAAGCTGATAAAATTGTCTCCTGTTGAGGAAAGAGAAGCGAGACCCAGGCAGGGTGGGTGGAGAAGGACCAGCCGTGGAGGAGGGACCCCTGCAGCTGAAGCCCAGCCATACACCCCCCTCGGCACCTCAGTGGGAGGGGAGGCTGAGTTGTGTGTCCCAGTTTCGGACGCTGAATCAAGGACACAATTGCAAAGGGTTGAATTGGAAGGGGGTCTCTGGACGCAGCAGTAGGTGCGGGTCAGCGAGAAGAGGAGGGACAGAGCCAAAGAGGATGAGTGGCCCAGAGCCAGCTTGTGGGTGACAGAAGGCGGCCTGCCCAGAGGGGAAGCGTATTCACGCTAAGAAAGCAGCAGAGGGCCGAGGTCTGGACAAGTGCAGGTGTGTCCTTGTCCCCCGTGGCCCCCAGCCCCCTCGAGTTCTGGAACACAGGTGCCCAAGCCCCTGGGCGGGTGCCGGGGGAGAAGACTTGCAGGTCTTGAAGCAGAAGCTTCCCGCCAAATCCCTGCATCTCTCATGACACAATCACTCCGCCCTGGGTTCTCAGCCTGGGGCCTGGCTACCTGATGGACACGCCCTCCCTCCAGAGGTGTGACTGGAGGGTGGCCTCTGACACACCCTGGGCCTGGGTGCCCCCTTGTCGGGGGCTGTCACCGGAGGAGGCAGAGTGAGTGAGGGGGAAGCAGAGAGAGGGGAGGAAGCCAAGGTGCTCAGGAGGCTGAGCTGAGCCCGCAGGAGACGCCAGTGTCTCGGCGCCTCGGGGCCACAGCTCAGCGGGCACACGACTCCTGTGTGCTGGGTTTGCGTCCGAGGAAGAGACTGTCACAGCCTCCAGCTGGGGCACAAACCAGCTCTGGGACGATGACACAGCACACTCTTTCCAGACAAGACTTTGCCTCTGTGCCCCCGAAACAGGCCTTTATCCTCTGTCCGCAGCTACTGGAGCACTTCCGAGGGGCCCAGCATCCCCTGGAGGTCTGTGGATGCCCCCTACTCTGGGCCTTGCCCTCCTCCAGGATCCTGACCCAACAGGTCTGTTCAGGCCCGGAGAACGTGCCTCTTAGTCGGTTCGCAGGGGATGGTACTGTCCCTGCCTCTGGTCCACACACTGAGTAGCACAGTTCAGGGTCCCCGGGAGTGGCCACAGCAGAGTCACAATGGGAAGTCACTCACTTGTGTGGGCTGGGGGCTTGAGAATGGTTTCTGGTGGCCACACCGGATCAGAGAAGGAGTAAGGATACCACGCCTGGGGACAGAGAAAAAGGTGGGTTTCTAGAAGCCCAGCATCAGTGAGTAGATGGTGTCTATGGGGGGAGAGAAGGGCCTTTGACCCTGACTTTCTGTCCCCACCCCACCCCCGCCCGACTTGCTTAGAGCTGCTGTCTTCCCGGGAGCAGGCGCTCTGAACCCTGCCCAGGCCTCCCCTCCTCGGGGTGCCCAGGTGCCCGAGACTAGCTCACATCTCATCCTCCCCTCACTCCTCCCTGAGATCTTGGCCTGGCCCTCAGCAGTGAAAGCTCAGAGCCCTAACCACTGGACTGCCTGAGAATTCCCTGTGATTTTTTTTTTTTTTTTCAAACAGCTTCCATGGTCGCCGTTCCCTGGTGTCCAAGCACAGGACTCAGTCCTGGCTAGAAGATGTCGTTTTGCCATTTGGTGTTTGCAACAAAGAAGCAAGGCAATACGATCAGGTGTGAGAAGCAGCCAGACGTGCAGGAAAACCCGAGAGAGGTTGTGTCTCTGGACTACCATTCAACCTCGAAGCAGAAGGATGTTGCATTAATGTGGATGGACCAGGAGGAAATTTTAGTGACGGAAGCCAGACAGAGGACAAAACACTGCTTGATTCCACTTTCATGAGGACTCCAAAGTACTCAAAGTCACAGAAGCAGAAAGTGGAATGCTGGCTCCCAGGGCTGGAAGGAGGCAACTGGAGGGGAAGTTGGTCAGAGGATATAAATCTTACTTACGAGATGGACAATTTCTGGATGTGTACTCTACGACATAGGGCCTGGAGCTGACACTGCCGTGGACTTGCACCTGGGCTGACAGGTCAGATGTTGAATAAGTGCTCTCAACACCGGAAAAGAAAAACATTAAATAAAAACGTGAAGGTGATCCGTGTATAGCCTGGACAGTGGGAGCTTTCTCACGTGGATCCCAGCCTCCAAACTCTTAAGTGTAGACATTGGATGTGTGCAGCTTTTGCTTGTCAGTCATATTTTCCATAAAGTGATGTAACCAAAAAAATCCACAACAGGTTGTCCGTTTTCTCAGATGGCTGTAAGTTCACTAAAACTGCAAAGGAAACGGAAGTGACGTGGCTTTTTTTGCCGGAGAGTGAATATCCAGGTGTAGGGGTGAGATGAGGTGGTCAGCAATTGTAGGAACGTCTCAGTGGATTTTTGGGGGGAACAGGCTGTGGAGATGTGAGTGAGTCCTGACACACACCTGGATGGATAGCAAGTATCTCGACAGAGGCCGGCAATGCCCACAGTGGCCACTCACACTTTGTCACCAGAGGAGCCTGAAAAACACGGGTCTGTCTTGTTCATGTCCTGAGGGCAAGCAGACCTGTGCATTCAAAGAGGGTGTCCACACACACTCTCATACGAGGGACGGTGTGGACCCCTGTGCACAGCATCTCTCCTCTCAGTGCAGCCCAGGAGAGGACGGCATGGCCACAGCCAGCCCGGGACACGGCACGTGGACACGACTGGCCCTTACAAATGTGTACAGAGCCCCCGAGTCCTTGGTGGTCTGGTGGTCTCCCTTCCCAGACTGAGAGCTACGGACACATCCAGACAAGAGCCCAGGGAAGAAGGGTGAATGTGGGCCTTAGGCTGGGAGGCCCTGAGACGTGGGCACAGACAGAGCCGGGGCCCAGGAAACCCAGAAGGTGTGCAATCCCTGCTGGGGGCCCTCTGCCTGGCCCTGCCTCTACCTAGGATTGGGCTACCTTTGCTCTCAAGACTCCTACTCATCCCTCAGGGCCCAGACCAAGTGTCACCTCTTTTCCAAAGCTGTCCTGACTCCCATCAGAAGAACTCTGTCTCCTTGGACTGGATCATGGGCACCGGTTGGCCTGTATCCCAGGGGAGGCAGGGCTTCTGTCATGTCCATGTTCATGTTGCTGGCACCAAGCACCCCCTGGACGTCTCACAGGGAGTTCTCCAGAAGTACTCACTGAAATGGGCCTGATTCCGTGAAGCCCAGCTCTGTGTGCCAGAAGCATCCCTTTCAAGGATCAGAGAGTATGGGCCATGGCCAGGACCAACCACCAGCCCTTCTCTGGGGAGCTGGGGTGAGCAGTAGGTCATCTCTACACAGGACACACGATGATCCTTCCGGACAATGCCCCCAAACTGACAGCTCAAAGCCGTCCTTCCGGGGGGTCTGGTGCCCTGAACTCACTGTCCAGACTGACTGGCCCCTCCTGTCTGCGCCTCCTTGCCCAGGATCGCATGCTTGGCTTCCAGACCACCTCCTGCTTAACACTCCCCTCGGGACCCCACCCAAATAGCCCAAGATTCCCCAGGCTCCCCAGGAGTTGGGGAACAAGGATGTGCCTAGGGTCCACGTGGTCAGAGGAAGAAATGGGCAGAGAGAACCCCAGGACCGAGCTGCGTGACCACCGTCTGCCAGAGAAATTGAGACAGGCTGGGACCTGGGACCCTTTGCTGCAGTTCTGCGATGCTTGCACCTGGACACACCTCTCCTCCAGCAACAAAATACAAAGAAATGGCATGGGACTAAAAATAACTGCATGCATGCAGTTAGGCAAATTCTGGACAAAAGAGACCAAAAAACCCAACTGCCACTTTTGAAGAGTCTGGAGCACAAGCACGGTACTGCGCATGCCCCCTGCACACCCCACCACCTAAGGGGCGGGCAGACCACCTAAGCCACACCTCCAGCCCAACCCCTGGACACACCCCTACCCTCACCCCCTGTAAGGAACAAGCTCGCCACACCTCCCTGAGCGAGCACGCAGGAGAACCTGTTGTTTGTTCTCCCTCCTCCTTGCTGCAGCAGGGGCCCCAATAAAGCCTTGCCTGAATTTCTTGTCTGGACTCTGATCAATTTCTATTGATTGGGGAAGGCCAAGAACACTGACTGGTATTAGATTTATGGTGCCCAACATGGGGCACTTGTCCCCTTCTGGGGCGAGGATCTGGACACCTCCAGGACCAGTGAATTCAGCTTCCCCGTGGGTGACAAGTGGCCACCTGAACCTCTTGTTTCAGAATCACCACGTTTGGTAAGTCTGCCTTCCTGGCTCCTGGGGGCCTCAGTACCCTCATTCAGGCAATGCTTTCCGCCTCCCCTTTGTCCCTTTCCCTCTCCTGAAATCTCTCTGCTTCTCTCTCTGTCCTATCCTTCTGAGAGAGTGGACGTCAGGCAGCTACAGCATCGCTCCTCTCAGATTGTGAGACCTGCTCCCTCTGGCCGGCAGCGGCTCACCTTGACGGGTGACAGGTAGAGGTGGGAGAGGCTCGCCTCACACCGTGCAGACCTTGGTCCAGCGGGCTCTTCCTGATGGGAGATTTATGAGCATGGTAGATGTTCAAACTTCATATCGTGGAGTGGCTGGAAGTCCCAGTATTCTCACCTTTATTTTCCTGCTGTCTCTTTCTCTTTTTCAGTGTTTTTTGTCCCTCCTCCCTTTACCTCTCCCTTGGTCCTTATACCTTCACTCCCATCCCCTTTATCCTGAAAACTTCTTGCGTCTTTAGGTTTTTGTCACTGGTATCTCTGTTTTATGTAGTTTTGTTATCGACCAGGGCTCTTGGTCTCCTTAATCAATAGAAATTGATCAGAGGGCAGACAAGAAATTCAGGCAAGGCTTTGTTGGGGCCCCTGCTGCAGCAGTGGGGAGGGAGAGCAAACTACAGGTTGCCTTGCTTGCCACTCCCCAAGGGGACGAGGATCAAGCTTGTTCCATAAATGAGCCTTGATTGGAGAGACTATATATCCCCTTTTTGCCAGAAAATTTAGGACCCTAACAGTATTTTGTTATGAATCTTATTTGGTCTCACTACTTAATAAATCATCAACATATTGTAACAGAGTTCCCTTCTCAAGGCTCAGTTCCCTCAGTTCCCTTGCTAACACACTTCCAAAAAGATAGGGGCTGTTCCGAAAACCCTGCGGAAGCAACGTCCATGTATATTGGGCAGCCTCCAGGGGGTCAGGGTCCCTCCCCTCAAAGGTAAAAAGGTAATGAGAGTCTGGATGTAGGGGAATACAGAAAAATGCATCCTTGAGGTCCAAAACAGAGAAATACTGAGCGCTCCCTGGAACCTGGGTGAGAAGGGTCTATGGGTTTGGCACCAGTGGGTGAACAGGAATGATGGCCTCATTCACTGCGCATAAGTCTTGCACAAACCAACGCTCCCCGTTAGGCTTCTGTACTAGGAGGATCGGGTGCTGCAAGGGGATTGGCAGGGCCTAATGAGCCCATGTTTTAGGAATTTGCTGAGCAGCAGTTAGATTCCCCTAAGGGCCTTGGGCTTTAAAGGATATTGCCTCTTCCAGGGGTATTTTCCTCCAGGCCTTAACCTTATTTTTACTGGGGGAACACATTTTGCCCTTCCTGGCACCGAGGTATCCCAAGCTGCAGGATCTACCTGTTCTCTGATTTCTTGGGGGATGTCTTGGGGAATATTTTGATACCCAGCAGGTGGGTCATCTGGGGCTACTAATACATGCATTCTCTGTTTGGATTCTTTACCTCCTTGGACTTCACCTTGTCCTAAGAATACACCAGCTCCCAACTTATTTAGCAAATCTCTCTTGAGGAGAGCGACAGGGTATTCTGACATATACAAAAAGGAGTGAGTAATATTAATGGAGTCGATTCCACAGGCAAGCGGAGATATAAATCGCCTTATCTTTGGCCGTCCATCAACTCCTGTTACAGTACAGTCACGGTTGGAGAGGGGGCCAGCTGCCCAAGTAGGAACAGAGCAGGCGGCTCCAGTGTCTACAAGAAATTTGGTTCTCCTAACTGCCACGTGGAGGGTGATCTGAAGTGTCGCTGGCGTAACGAGGTTGGATCCAGTGGGATCTGGAGCTGGGCAGGCACTCAGGCCCCTTCAGTTGGTGTGCAGGAATCTCTCATCCGGGAGATTCACAAGGAACTGGGGCAGGTCGGGGTTGCCCCTTGGGCCTCCCACAGGAGGCGCTCAGGACATTCCCCCTTCCAGTGCCCCCCTTTTCCGACAAAAGGCACACTGGCTCGGGCCCCTCGAGGTGGTGGGCGAATCAGAGCAGCCAAAAGCTACGTTTTCTTTATCAGCCTCTTATCCTTATTGGATAAGGATTATCCTTATCCTCCATTAAGTCTCAGTTGTTACCGACCTTGAAGGTCTCCTCTACCAAGGTTGACAACGGGGTTTGGGGCCCAGCCTCAAGCTTTTGTAATTTTCTCCTGATATCAGGAGTAGCCTGGGTGACAAAATGCACGGCCAATAGTGTCCTCCCTTCTGTGGCCTCGGGTCTGTATTGGTGTATTTCCTGAATGCCTGTCACCCAGCTCAAGAAGACTGCCGGGTTTTCACCTTTTTCCTGTGTAACTTCTCAGACCTTATCATCATTTACAGGCTTCACCATACACCTTTTCATTCCTTCTGATAGACAAGTAATATAATGTCTCATCCTAGCCTGGCCTACATGATCTTCATAGGCCCAGTGTGGGCCATGTTCTTGGATTGCATCCCCACCCACCTGATAAATTTGGTGATGTGGATTGGTGGCCAGTAGGCCAACTGTGTGAACCCTGGCCTTTCTCAGTATATGCTCCTTTTCATCAACAGTGGGCCAGAATGACCATGATGTCCTGCCAGGTGAGAGAGAATGTCAATCCCAGCCTGATAAATTCATCCCTAAACTTGTCAGGGTTCTCTGAGAACCTGCCAAACTTCTCCTTACAGATTCCTAAGTCTCCCATCGAGAAGGGGACATGCACTCTAGTAATCCCTCCATTCCCATCAGCTACTTCCCGAAGGGGGTAAATGCCTTGTGGGGCAGAGGTGGAGGCTAACTTTGAACCTATTCCTAGGAAAACTATATTCTCATAAGAGAGAGAGAGAAACTAAATCTTGCATCAGCCTACTCTTAATAAAATCCATTTACCTAATTAAATTTAATCCAACCTTAGAAAACCCTGACCACATACAAAATTCTTCTCTCGATGTTCCTCTTCTGCAAACCTTCAGCAACTTTCTGTAGCCATACTTCGTCCCTTATTCTTTTCCCATTCAGAAATAGGCAGCTCTAGGACAAAATCACCCTTTTTCCTTTAACAAAATGTGTTTCCATTCCTCATACCTTCTTTTCTGAAAACACACATCCTACTTTCCTTAAGCAACTATGAACTGTCTTTTTCATTAGCAGTCCATAAATGGGTAGAGAACATCTCAAGGTGGCAACTCACAGCTTAATTTCTCTCTCACAAGAAGACAAGAGTAGGCAAATTTAGACCTGTTTAGCAATCAATGTTCCAATATTTTATCTCATTTGAAATGACCTGGATATTCGATTAATTCCTATCATTTAATTTAATTTAGTTTCAAATTTACCAAAATTTGGAGAGACGATTTTGTTTTAGATTGACATTTCCAAAACATAATTATTCCTAGACTTTACCAAAAAGCTCTTATCCCAGTTACATTACTTAAAATTTTAATCATATCAGGTTATTTTCCCTGTTGACAGATTTTGTAACAGGAAAGATATGCACTTACTGACTTCCAGTAACCCTAGATACAATGGAAGTATTGTACTTAATGCTGATGACTCTAAAGATGGGTCTGTATTAATTAAATCCACAAGCTTAAGCTAGACAAGTTAATTTCTACAGAACCAGAGATCTCATAGTTTTCCTGCTTGAATTTAAAATGGCCCCTTTTTTTCCCCTCAGTCTGGGGGACTACAGATGAATCAGGTAGTTCCTGAGAGTCCAGGTAGAACAGCTACATTGCAAAAGCAGAGAGAGATGCAAGCCCCTCCAGCTCAGGCAGAAAGAATAGTTACATTGCAAAGGAACAGGAGACAGGTGTAAGACCCCTGAGCCCAGGTAGAATAGTTACGTTGCAAGAACAGAGGAGGGAGAGTGCAAGCTCCTATCTTTTCTTTTTGTTCTTTAAAATCCCACTAAGTAACCCAAGGCTGGAGTCTCAGGCAATGTGGGCTGTTCGTATTTCAAGGCTTAAATGTTCCACTGCCCACAATGTTGGCAGAGACTTGCAGGAACAGCTGGACAGACAGAACTACATCACAAACAAAGATGCCAATCACAAAACTTAAAGACACAAACAAGAAGTTTTTAGGATGAAGGAGATGGGAATGCAGGTATGAGGACCAAGGGAGAGGTAAAGGGAGGAGGGACGGAAAAGACTGAAAAAAGAGAAAGAGACAGAAAGAGAGAGATTGCCATTTCAACCCACCCCTCTGTGGGTGTGTATTCAGGCACCAACCTGCACGCTTCCGGAAAGGCCAGTGAAGGAGGGAGGACCCTGTTCAATGCCCACTGGGGTGATCAAGCCCGGAAACCAGCCGGTTGTACCTCGTCTGTGGGACAGCAAGCCACAGGTGGGACTCTCACCCCCACATACACCAGTATATAGAAATCTGCCGCTTCAGCCTGTCCCCAGCGGGACTCCTCTTGGCGGCAGGAAAGTAAAGGTGAGAACATTGGGATGATCGGACTTCCAGCCACTCTGCCATATGAGGTTTGAACCTCTGTCACTCTCATAAATCTGCCGTCAGGGAGAGCCCACTGGACCAGAGTTTGCACAGTGTGAGGCGAGCCTCTCCCACCTCTGCCTGTCACCCGTCAAGGTGAGCTGCTGCCGGCCAGAGGGAGCAGGTCTCACAACCTGAGAGGAGTGATACTGTAGCTGCCTGACGTCCACTCTCTTGGAAGGATAGGACATAGAGAGACAAATAGAGAGATTTCAGGAGAGGGAAAAGGAAAAGGGGGAGGGGAGGGAAAGCATTGCCTGAATGAGGTTACTGAGGCCCCCAGGGGCCAGGAAGTCAGACTTGCCAAATGCAGTGATGCTGAAACAAGAGGTTCAGGTGGCCACGTGTCACCCACGGGGAAGCAATGTTCGCTGGTCCTGGAGGTGCCCAGATCTTCTCCCAGAAGTGGACAAGTGCCCCACATTGGGCGCCACAAACTATGTTGCTGACCAGGGTTCATGTCCTTAATCAGTAGAAACTGATCAGAGGCCAGACAAGAAATTCAGGCAAGGCTTTATTAGGGCCCCTGCTGCAGCAAGCTGGTGCGAAAACAAACAACAGGTCCTCCTGCTTGCTTGCTCCCGGGGGTGGGACGAGCTTGTTCCTTACATGGGGTGAGGGCAGGGTTGTTTCCAGGGGTGGGGCTGGAGGCGTGGCTTAGGTGATCTGCCCGCCCCTTAGGTGGTGGGGTGTGCAGGGGGCATGCGCAGTACCCTGTTTGTTCTCTTCAAACGTGGCAGTTGGGTTTTTTGGTCTCTTTGTATCGTTGTCCAGAATTTGCCCCAACTGTGCATGCACGTAGTTAGTTTTAGTCCCATGCCGTTTCTTTGTATTTTGTTGCTGGAGGACAGGTGTGTCCAGGTGCAAGCACTGCAGCACTGCAGCAAAGGGTCCCAGGTCCAAGTCTGTCTCAGTTTTGTCCGTCCAGCTGCTCCTGCAAGTCTCTGCCAAAATTGTGGGCACAGTGGAGCATTTAAGCCTTGAAATACAAACGCAGCCCACATTGCCTGAGACTCCAGCCTTGGGTTACTTAGCGGGATTTTAGAGAACAAAAAGAAAAGAAAGGAGCTTGCATTTTCCCTCCTCTGCTCTTGCAACGTAACTGTTCTACCTGGACTCAAGGGGCTTGCATCTCTCTCCTCTGCCTTTGCAATGTAACTATTCTTTCTGCCTGAGCTGGAGGGGCTTGCATCTCTCTCTGCTTTTGCAATGTAACTATTCTGCCTTGGCTCTCAGGAAATACCAGATTCATCTGTAGTCCCCCAGACTGAGGGGAAAAAAAGGGGCCATTTTAAATTCAAGCAGGAAAACTATGAGATCTCTGGTTCTGTAGAAATTAACTTGTCTAGCTTAAGCTTGTGGATTTAATTAATACAGACCCATCTTTAGAGTCTTCAGCATTAAGTACAACACTTTCATTGTATCTAGGGTTACTGGAAGTCCATAAGTACATATTGTTCCTGTTATAAAATCTGTCAACAGGGAAATAAACTGATATGATTAAATTTTTAAGTACATGTAACTGGGATGAGAGCTTTTTGGTAAACTCTATAGGAATAATTATGTCTTGGAAGCGTCCATCTGAAACAGTCTCTCCAAATCTTGGTAAACTGAAACTAAATTAAGTTAAATGATAAGAATTCATTGAGTATTTGGGCCATTTCAAACAAGGTAAAATATTGGAACATTACTGGCTAAACAGGTATATATTTGCCTACTTTTGTCTTCTTGTGAGAGAGAAACTAAAGCTGTTTGGTGCCACCTTGAGATGTTCTCTACCGATCTATAGCATGCTAATGAAAAAGACAGTTCATGGTTGCTTAAGGAAAGTAGGATGTGTGTTTTCAGAAAAGAAAGTATGAGGAATGGTAATTATTTTGTTAAAGGAAAAAGGGTGATTTTTGTTCTAAAGCTGGTTATTTCTAGATGGAAAGAATAAGGGACGAAGTATGGCTACAGAAACTTGCAGAAGGTTTGCAGAAGAGGAACATCGAGAGAAGAATTTTGTATGTGGTCAGGGTTTTCTAAGGTTGGATTAAATTTATTTAGGTAAATGGATTTTATTAAGAGTAGGCTGATGCAAGACTGGATTTGGTTTCTCTCTCATAAGAGAACAAGGTTTTCCTGGAATGCTGCTTTTGATACCAGATCTTGTGAGTCTCCGTGCCTCTAAGTGATCTGTATTTATTTTTGAAATTCTTTTTCACCTTAGCTCAAGGAATAATTGTTTCACAGAGACTTATGATTCTATCTGACCAAGTGTTTTAAAACTTTTTGAGATTTTTGACAGACTTCCCGAATATCAAATTCTAACTAAAGTTCCTTTGACCTCCAACTAACTTTGGGGTGCTTCAAAGGGCCCCTGGAGCCCTTTGAGACAGATCCTAAAGAGAGATCCTGGGACTTCCCTGGTGGTCCAGTGGGTAAGACTCCGCGCTCCCAATGCAGGGGGCCCACGTCCGACCCCTGGTTGGGGCACTAGATCCCGCATGCATGCCACAACTAAGAGTTTGCATGCCATGACTAAGAAGTCCACATGCTGCAACTAAGAGTCAGCATGCTGCAACTAAGAAGTCCACATGCTGCAACAAAGACCCTGTGTGCCACAACTAAGACCCAGTGCAGCCAAAATAAATAAATAAGTAAATATTTTAAAATAGAGAGAGAGAGATCCTAAACTAATTGGGTCCATTTGGTATGTTAAATTACATGGGACACATTGTCCAAACTCGCTGTTGCCTATGTCAGACGGAATCACCAGGCTCTCCCCAGTTCTATCACAGCCGCTAAACAGATAGGGGAAAGGGTTTTGGGTTCTTCTGCTGTCTAGTCTCGCACCTTACTCTATGTCCAAAAAAATCCCCTGTGGGAATACTCCCACCTCTAGGCCCTCAGGTCCTGACACCCTGTGGCATTTTCCATTGTACCCAACTCCAGGTCCTCTAGGAGTTCCTTTTTGCACCTCTAGGACCTCCTTCACTCCAGGCCTTGTCAGCCCATACACTGTTACAGACTACCTACTGGGCTGGTCCAAGCAGCCCACATCCTAGGCTTTATAGATGCTCAATCTCGAGGAATACACCCCAACATAGGGGAAATTGTTATAGGACATAAGCTTTATAGACAAGAGATCCCCCTCAAGGAGAGCCCTGGCAACACACTGGCATTCGTTCAAATGTCCCCTATTAGGGACCCCTCGCATGAGGGACTGGGTCGACCAGAGAGACGTCTGGTTAGGAATTGATGGGAGAGTAGAGGATGCTCAACATCCTATTAGGTAAGAAGGGAATTCAGAGGACACTCTGATACCCTTCCGACAGAAGCCTCCTAGTAAATGTCTCTGGGACGCTGGACTTTATCTCCAGGAGTGCTCTCGGTTGCAGTTTACTCAACATGGGAGGATCCTCTTCTAAGCCAGAAGAGACACCTCTGGAATGTATCCTTAAAAATTGGAAATTAAAAAAAATAGACAGGCTGGAAAGGGAAAAACTTAAATTCTACTGTAACACTGCCTGGCCTTTGCACAAGTTGGGGGGAATGGAAAAAAATGGCCTGAAAATGGGTCTCTAAGTTACAACACCATCTTGCAATTGGATCTTTACTGTCACAAGATGAGAAAATGAACTGAGGTTCCCTATGTTCAAGGGTATGTTCATGGTCCTTTACCAAAATCCCGCTCTAAGCAGCTCGTGTAATCAGAAAGCACTCATCATTTTAGATGATCCCCTTCTAAACTCTCCCAATTCTCAGGGAGGAAACCAAGTTTCCCCTGCTTCTCCAGAGCCACCTACTTCTTCAGATCCCTCTGACCAATCCCACGCTCTGCCTCCCTATGTCCCTTTATACCCTCCACTACCGCAGGAGGGAGAGACTGGTCCCTCCAGGGTAACTCGTAGTGAAACTTCCTGTCACCCAGGATCAGGAAAGTGTGCCCTCTTAGGGAAATGGCAAATGGCAAAGGGACAGAGTACACGTGTCCTTCTCTTCAACTGACTTAGCCCAATGCAAACAGAGACTGTGCCGATTTTCTGAAGATGACAGTAAGTTTGCTGAAGGGTTTCAGCCCTAACTCTGGCCTTTAACTTGGAAGGGTGTCCAAATTGTCCTATCTACGTGCTGTACCCCTGAGGAAAAACAGAGAATTTGGGCAGCAGCCCAAGGGCACAGTGACCAGCTTGCCAGAGACCAACAGGAACATTTTGTTATGGGTGGAGACGCAGTCCCAAATCAGGAGCCCCATTGGAATTATAATTCCCAGGAGGAAACAGAAGCTAGGAACCGCATGATCCAATGTGTATTAGAAGGGATGAGAAAGTGTATCAAAAAGTCAGTTAATTATGAAAAGGTTAAAGGAATGACCCAAGAAGAAAAAGAAAATTCAGCCCTCTTTCAGGGACGGCTTGTGAAGCCTTTTAGAAAATTTGCTAACATTGATCCATCTACTCCTAAGGGTCAATCTCTGCTGGGAAAACATTTTATCAGCCAGTCCACCCCTGATATTAGGCAGAAACTCCAAAAGTTACAATTAGGCCCGCAAACCCCATGCCCCAACTCCTAGAGGTGGCCTTTGAGGTATTTAATAAACGAGATCAAGCGGAGGAAGAAGAGAGAAACTGATGTAAAAACAGGCAGGCCAGGGCTCAAGCTAAACTGATGGCCATAGCTTTCAGCCATGTCTTACAGCCGCAGGACAACCCAAGGGGGCCAAGGAAGTTTAACCATCTGCCTGGAGGTAAAACCAGCAAGGAGGAATGCTTCAAATGTAAGTCAACCAGCCACTGGGCCCAAAAGTGCCAAAAAGAACCTCCTGGTCCATCCCTAGTCTGCAAAAGAACAGGTCATCAGAAGTGGGACTGTCCCCAGTCCCAAAGGGGAAGGGGGGCTCCCACTCCCGAGATGGCCATGATAGACGCCTGAGGTGGCCCAGGGATTCTGGCGGCTCCCCCGCAGTGAGATGTCCATCTTTATCGAGGAGCCCCAGGTGGTCCTTGACATGGCAGGTAAGGAAATCAATTTTTTAATTGATACGGGTACCACTTACTCTGTCCTGATCTCTCATTCTGGGCCTCTTCAAAAGCTCTACTGTGACTGGTGCCAACGGAAAGCTTTGCACCTGTTACTTCACTGGGCCTCTCACTTGCCAATTTGAACAGCATTTGATCTCACTTGGCTTTTTAGTTGTGCCTGAGTGTCCTACCCCACCACTGGAACAGACCTTCTGGGCTCCCTTAGAGCCATACTCTGGTTAGGAGGCCCCGAGCATCCCCTTTTCTTGACTCTGACTGAGACAAACCAGCTGGAAGAACAAGGGCCTAGTCCCAGCCATATTCCACATGCAGTAAACCCTGTAGTTTAGGACAAAGGAATCCCTGGGAAGGTTATAAATGCCCAACCTGTAAAAATTAGACTTAAGCCAGAAGACACTTATCCTAACAAGAGACAGTATCCCATAAAGCTGGAAGCAAAAAGGTTTGCAACCCCTCATAGATAAATTCTTAACACATGGCCTCCTGAAGAGCTGCCAGTCTCCACGCAATACCCCTGTTCTGCCAATTGTTAAGCCAAGTGAGGAATATTGAAGGGTGCAAGACCTTAGAGCAGTAAATGAGGCAGTGGTCCCTATACACTCCCTTGTGGCCAATCCTTTTAATACACTAGTCCAGATTCCTGGATTTGCCAAATGGTTTACAGTGTTTGACCTCAAGGATGCCTTCTTTTGCATCCCAGTTCATCCCTCATCACAGTATCTGTTTGCCTTTGAGTGGACTAACCTCCACTCAGGACAAATGCAACAATATACCTGGACAGTATTGCCTCAGGGGCTTCAGGACAGCCCATACTTGTTCTCCTAGGCCCTAGGAAAAGAACTAAGGGAAATAACACCTAAAAGAAGGGGCCATTCTGTAGTATGTAGATGACATAGGAACATATAGTCCCACCATGGAGGCCTCAGATCAGAATATCATTGAAGTTATTAATTTCCTTGTGGCCCCGGAGCTACAGAATCTCCCAGAAAAAAGCACAAATCTCAAAACAACAAGTTAAATATCTGGGATATACTATAAACCCTGGAAGTAGGCAGTTATCTCCAGATAGAAAAGAAGCTTAGAATATTATGCCTAAGCGCCCCAAAGACAAAAAGAATCTTCTGACTTAGGCACGGCAGGATTTTGCAGAATTTGGATTCCAGGATTCAGACTGATGGCTAAGCCTCTATATGAAGCCACTAAAGGCCCAGATACAGAACCATTACTTTGGACTGGGGAACGAGGAAAAGCTTTTAATAATATCAAACAGGCCCTCACCAGAGCTCCTGTTCTGGGTGTCCCTAATTTAAAAAAAAACAAAAACATTTATCTTGTACGTAGCTGAAAAACAGGGGACAGCTCTGGGGGGGGGTGGTCCTTGTGCAAAAGCTAGAAGTTCCTCGGCTTATATAGGCTATTTTTCCAAACAACTAGATTCTGTGACCTGAGGTTGGCCTGGCTGCCTCTGGGCGGTAGCTGCCACTGCTTTATTCGTGGAAGAAGCTAGTAAGCTTACCTTTGCACAGCCTCCAGAAGTCCAGACCCCTCATCAAGTACAAGGGATTCTGGAGATTAAAGGCCACCACTGGCTAACTGCAGGCCACCTAACTAAGTACCAGGCTTGACTCCCCAGAGGTAACCCTCAAAACTTGTGATACCCTCAACCTAGCTATACTAATGCCTGCGGAAAGCCCAGAGCTAACACATTCTTGCCTTGAAACCTTTGACCAGGTTTATGCCTATAGGCTTGATCTAACAGACCAGGATATAGAAAACCTTGAGGAAGAATGGTTTACTGATGGCAATAGTTTCATTAAAGATGGAGTCAGGAGGGCAGGGTGTGCTCTTGTGAGTGCTTATAGTGTTATAGAAGCAAAACCTTTGCCACCTAACACTTCAGTCCATAAGGCTGAGCTAATAGCCTTAACTCGAGGCTTAAACTTAGGGGAAAGAAATTATAAATATATATACAGACTCAAAATATGCCTTCCTTGTTTTACATGCCCACGCAGCTATCTGGAAAGAAAGAGGACTTTTAAATGCAAAAAATTCCCCTGTAGGGGCTTCCCTGGTGGCGCAGTGGTTGAGAGTCCGCCTGCCGATGCAGGGGACACGGGTTCGTGCCCCGGTCCGGGAAGATCCCACATGCCACGGAGCGGCTGGGCCCGTGAGCCATGGCCGTTGAGCCTGCGCGTCTGGAGCCTGTGCTCTGCAACGGGAGAGGCCACAACAGTGAGAGGCCCGCGTACCGCACAAAAAAAAAAAAAAAAAAAAAAAATTCCCCTGTAGAATATGGGGCTAAGATTTTACATCTCACAGAAGCGGCTCAAAGAAACCAAAACTAGTAGCAGTCATTCACCTCCATGGGCGTCAAAAGGAAAATTCTCGAATTACCCAAGGGAACCACAGGACAGATCGGGAGGCAAAGAAAGCAGCCCTGATGCCCATACCATGTAGCAAAGAACATTGAGAAAATTCAACAAAAAGCCACTTGGCTCCAGCAGACAATTAACCACCAATCCTCGCTATTCAATATGGGTGGGGAAGTTAAAAACTGGTTCTCTAGTTTGTTCTCATGGATCCCACAAGGTTTAAAAAACCTTCTGGCAGGAGATTTTCATTTTCTTATAACCCTTTTCCTTTCAGTCGTACTATTTATGCTGTATTTCGTCTAGTGCTCGGTTGTCGTCCCTACTGTTGTAAACCTGTGACTAAGGCTTTTCAGTCCGAGAAGGAGACCTGGGACCAAGAGGTCCAGACCTTCCATTCTAAAAACAGAGAAACATGTTAAACATTAACCCTGAGATTAACAAAAACATACACCCAAGCAGAATGGCTTCTTGGGCAGGGGTGACATCTCCCCTGTCTGGTCAATAGTTAAGGAAGCCTTCCCGGAGTTAACCTGGTTCCTTCCCTTTCTAGGCCCTTTAATGGCGGTTGTCGTTCTTCTCCTTTATGGCCCTTATTTAACCTTTCATTTGAGTTGTGTCTTCTAGGCTGCAGCAGTTTGAAGTAAGGCTCATGATGGCTCAAGGAGTTCAGCCCATTGCAGTGGAAAGTGGCTCAGGTCCCTACAGGTCCTTGGAAGAGTCAGCAAGGGACTTCTACACCTCTAGGTAGGCTAGGGTCTGCGGCCCCTGCCCAGCAGGAAGAAGTTTCAGAAGAAGAAACCGTTAGCCCCTTACCCCTTAAGAGCAAGGGTGTAGAGTCTCTCAGGAGAGAATGAGACAGGCTGGGACCTGGGACCGTTTGCTGCAGTGCTGCAGTGCTTGCACCTGGACACACCTGTCCTCCAGCAACAAAATACAAAGAAACTGTATGGGACTAAAAATAACTGCATGCATGTGAAGTTGGGACAAATTCTGGACAAAAGATACAGAGACCAAAAAACCCAGCTGCCACTTTTGAAGAGCCTGGAGCACAAGCAGGGAACTGGGCATGCCCCCAGCACACCCCACCACCTAATGGGTGGGCAGACCACCCGGGCCACAACTCCAGCCCGACCCCTGGACACACTCGTACCCTCACGCCATATAAGGAACAAGCTCGCCCCCCCTCAGGGAGCAGGCAAGCAAGGGAACCTGTTTGCCTTCACTCCCCCCTGCTGCAGCCGGGGCCCCAACAAAGCCAGCCTGAATGTCTTGTCTGGCCTCTGATCACTTTCTATTGATTGGGGAAGGCCAAGAGCCCTGGACTGTATCAGGATCAGCTGGAGCAGGGCCAGGACAGCCCCTCTGCGTGGGCCCAGCCCCACCCCACCCTGCTTAGCGCAGGTATCACGTGACTGAGTTTTGTTCACTTAAGGAATGCCATTTAGACTTCCAGCAAATTTAAACTGAAAAGGAAGAGCTACAACAGCATCTGAAAATGACAAAAAGAAAGAAAAATACAAAGGATGTGAGGCCTCCTCCACTGGTCCAGCGGGCAGGGGGAGGTGGAGGCCATGCACAGGACCAGGAGGAGGCAAAGCAGGGCCATGGAGGCCCTGGGGCTGACACCTCTGAGCTGGGGCCTCATTTACACTTCTTCCTACTCGCCGCCCCGGGGACACATTTCTGATTCAAGTCAGCTTCTGTCTCCATGACCACAGATTTCGAATCCCCCGGCACCCGCCTGGAGGGTGGTTATGAGATGAACAAGGTAATGTGTGGATGGCACCGCAGAGACCCTGGCAGAGCCAGGCGCTGACAAGCAATTCTGTGCCGCCCATACTTCTCCCTCGTCATGGGACAAGCGTCCCTCGGGAGCCAGGCATGGTCCTGACCACCCTCGTCACCAGCAGTGAGCACTGGGGTTCTGGGCTGTGCGACGGGGTATAGAGTTGTTAACGCACGTTCGTGTGCCCTACGCACAGTGAGGCCAAACAAACCGAAATGTCAGAATTTGGAGCAAAGAAAGGTTTACTGCAGGGCCAGGCAAGGAGTCCAGGTGGCTCACGCCCTAAAAAGCCTCGAGCTCCCCGGAAGGGTTTCAGCAAAGCACTTTTAAAAGCCAGGTGAGGGAGGGGGCTTGCAGGTCTGTGATCAGCTTGTGCACAGTTCTCTGATTGGCTGATGGTGAGGTAGCAGGGCAGTGTCACAGGGGTTAACATTATCAGTCCTTAGGCTCCAGGAGGCCTAGGGCTATGTGCTCTTGGTCATCAAGCAGTGAACATCTTCCATTTGTTGCGGGACAGGGGGTTACATCTGCAAAACAACTCAGGAAATGTGCATCAAATACTATTATCTAGGAGGGCTTTGCAGGCTCCATCACTGCCTGTCAGGTCCCCGGGATGGGGTGGACGCAGGTTAGGGGGGCGGGCGTTGCTACTTGGCCTTGGTCTGATTCACGCTGGGATCAGAGCTCAAGAAAACTCAATCTGGAGAATCGAGTAGGATGGTTGCCTCTTTGAAAGGCTTTGACAGCCAAACTCGCCCTCCCAGCTTCCAATTCCACGTGTTGGGGAGCTCGGGGGATACAGTCCCTGTGTTCTGACCCCGCAGCAGGTACTCAGCTTTCCCAGCCCCTCCCCTCTTCCTGCACGTGGGTTGGGGTCAGGTTCCCATGAGGGGTGTGGGCAGCTGTGCTGTGTGGCCTCTCATCCCCGCTGAACTGAGGCTCCCAGAACACCACCGTCCCCGCTCCACGCCCAGGTCAGCAGCCCTGGGCTCTTGTTCTATCCTGGGATGAAATCAGGGAGAAGATCCGTGCGATTGTCCGCCAGCCAAGCACCTCCCTTTCTCCCTCGTGGCCGGAACCCCTCTGCCTGGGCCTTTGGGGCTGTCCCGCCCGGGCCACTTTCTCACGCTGTGTGGAAACCTGCAGACTTTTCATTTTGACAGCTCTGGGCAGTGTTTACCGCTGCTCTTTTCAAAACAGTCTCTTTAGACGCTGCCAATCTGACAAGTGTGTCTTTTTTGCCTTCACGGCTACCCTGGCGAAGACGCCAGCTGCTTTTCCTTGAAACGAGTCCATTCAGAGTCGGTTTGGGGTCTCCTGCGGCAGTTCCGTCAACTCGGCCAAATTTCCACTTCTTTAATTCGTGTTGTTCAGGGATCAACCACAGATGCCCAGCACTGGCACTTACTCTGGAAACATCACACAGGAAAGTCAGCGCAGAGGTGGCATTCCCTTTGGGGGAACAGAAAACTGATCCCATCCATTTTCCACCTTCTTTACATTTTCAGGCCCGTCAGCTGTTCTCAACTAAGTGAACCTCTTTCTTAAGCCTCCCACCACCCACGTGAACGCAGGCTAAAGAATTAGACTTGGATCTACCTGTCCAGCACCCACGCACAGTGGTTCAAGTCAAAAGGTGACCTCTAGCAGTAGTGAAATGTGAGCATCAGATACCAGAGGTGGGGCGATACCTGCGTGTGTCCGCTGCCCCTGTCACATCAGAGATCAGACAGAGAGCCTGATACTGGCCAGTTCAGGGCAGTGATGTAAATCTGTGACCAGACCAGCCCCAGGGAGGCCCTGGGAAAACTGGGACACAGTGACCTGCTCCTGGGGCCTGGACAGTGGCTGGGAGCGTGAAGGGATTGCTCGTGTGTTGACATTAATTTGAAAAAAGAAAAGAATGGTTCTCAGCTTTTTGCATCCCTGGGAATGCAAAGAAGCTGTGAGACCCCACAGAGTGATGTGAGTATGGGGACGGGGCAGGGGGACGGTGCCAGCAATAGCCAGGGCTCACTTGGGGATTGATCAGTGGCACTTGCCTTTAGACTTCCAGTCTAAATGGTCTAAGATAAGCACGGGAGAAAGCTCGAATCCCTTGCAGTCAAATCCTAAAGTGATTGCCTTGCCCTCAGGCTTCCCACCTACCCCGTCTCTATGCCCCTCCCTCTTTCTCCGACATCCCTCCTCATAGTTTGCACCTCATGAGATTGCAAGATTGCTTGGGAAAAACTAAATTCACAGCCGTGTTGACTTATTCTGGCACTAAAAAGCACAACCAACCAAACAAAAAACCACAAGCAGCCAAAGGACTCCTTAATGAAAGGGCAGAAGACCATCAGAAACTTTCCTGGGCTTCCCTGGTGGCGCAGTGATTGAGAATCCGCCTGCCGATGCAGGGGACACGGGTTCGTGCCCCAGTCCGGGAAGATCCCACATGCCGCGGAGCGGCTGGGCCCGTGAGCCATGGCCTCTGAGCCTGCGCGTCCGGAGCCTGTGCTCCGCAGAGGGAGAGGCCACAACAGTGAGAGGCCCACATACCGCAAAAAAAAAAAAACTTTCCTGATCCTTGCTGAAGGGCAAGGGGAGGAGTGAGAAATCTGATTCAGTTTGTCTCTGACAATTCCTTCAGTGAAGCAGTGGTTCTCAACTTTAGCCTGCTTCAGAATGCCCTCAGGGCTGGTGAGTTAGTTACCCATTGCTGTGCAACAAATTAGCAACTTCAAACAGTGAGCATTGATTGTCTCACCGTTTCTGTGCCCCAGGAATCCAGGTGCAGCCAAACTGGTGCCTCCAGCCCAAGGTACCATGAGGTTACATCAGGCCGTCAGCATAGATACGTCTCAGATGGAGGCTTGACTGCTTTGGCTGGTGGGGGGCTGATTCCAAGCCCCTCCATGTGGCTGCTGGCATGTCTTGGTTCCTCGTCTGTGAGTCTCTCCAGGGGCTGCCTGAGTGTCCTGTGGTCACAGTGAGCCATCGAGTGCCCGAGGCGGAAGCCACAGTCTACAGATGTTATGGAAAGATTGGTCAGTGATGCCTCATCACTTCTGCTGTGGTCCTTTCATTAAAAACTAGTCACTGAGTCCAGCCCATACTCAGGGGAAAGGGATTACACAAGGGCATGAATCCCAGGAGATGGAGATCAGGGGGACCAGTCAGGGGGCTGCCTGCCACAGTTTCTTTTTTTTTTTTTTTTTTTTTTTGCGGTACGCGGGCCTCTCACTGTTGTGGCCTCTCCCGTTGCGGAGCACAGGCTCCGGATGCGCCAGCTCAGCGGCCATGGCTCACGGGCCCAGCTGCTCCACGGCATGTGGGATCTTCCCGGACCGGGGCACGAACCCGTGTCCCCTGCATCGGCAGGCGGACTCTCAACCACTGCGCCACCAGGGAAGCACTGCCACAGTTTCTTAACATGGATTATTGGGCTCCACCCCAGACTCTGATTCAGCAGGGCTGGGCTGGAGCCCAGGAATGTTTATTCCTAACAGATTCCCGGCTGGCGTTGCTACTGCTACTGGTCCAAGGACTACATTTTGGGAATTGCTGCTTTAAAACCCCTACACCCAATCAGAGTGAGAAATGGGCTCTAGTTGCTGCAGGAAATTGGACTTCGCCCAGGAACCAAGACCAGGAGCCTCAATGGCTGAGATTCTGACTGAGCCTGAACCAAATAAAAATTGGGGGAGGATCCTTGGTGAACTTTAACTTAAGACTTTGGGTCTTTAACTCACACAAGAACAAGGGCATTCTAGTTGGGGTTTTAAATCCTTTGGACTCTAATTTCTTAGGACTTCATCTTGCAAGAGGAGTTAATCTTGAATTTGATTTTTCCTGGGAATGAGATAATGGGGGTCAGGTGGGCTGGAAATTTCTATGTTGACTTGTCATTAGAGTACAATTGTTTGACTGTACTCATTTAATTTTGTTGAGGCTTGGAAATGTGGCCGGAAATTATTTGGGATGGGAAAGAGAACAGGCAGAAAACATTTGGTTTGGGTCAACTGTAGCTTTGGGATGAATTTTTTAAAAACAACTTTATTCAGGTATAATTCACAAACCACACAATTCAACCATTTAATGTGTACAGTTTAGTGGTTCTTAGTATATTCACAGAATTGAATCTAATTTTAGACCATTTTCATTATTCCCCCAAAGTCACCCCCTACCTGTAACAGTCACTTCCCACCCCTCTGCCACCCCCAGCCCTGGGCAACCACTAGTCTACATTCTGTCTCCATAAATTTGCCTCTTTTGGCCATTTAACATAAACAGAATTATACAATATGTGGTCTTTTTGTTGCTGAGTTTTTTCAAATAGCATAACGTTTTCAGGGTTCATCCATGTGGTAGCATGGATCAGTACATCCTTCTTTTTATTGCCCAACATATTCTGTTGTGTAGATATATTACATTTTGTTTACTCGTTCATCAATTGACAGACATTTGGGGATTTTATTTCTATTTTTTGAAACTGTGAATAATGCTGCTATAAGAATTCATGTATAAGTTTTTTATGGTCACGTTTTCATTTATATCAGTATCAACAGAGAAGTAGAATTGCTGGGTGATGTGGTAACTCTACATTTAACCTTTTGCAGTTGCACCATTTTAATCCCCACCAGCAATATATGAGGATTCTAATTTGTTATTGTCTTTCTTCTTATAACCATGTAGTGGGTATGAAGTGGTCTCTCAGTTTGATTTTGATTTGCGTTTCTCTAGTGGCTAACGATGAGCATTTTTCATGTGCTTATTGACCATTTGCATGTCTTCTTTGGAGACATGTCTGCTCAGATCCTTTGGGATCTTTAAATTGAGTTATTTGTTTTTGTAAAAATTTCATTGTGTTATTTTTTAATTTTTAAAATTGGGGTTTATTTGTTTATTTAACAATGGGTTAGTTCTCTTCTTATTGAGTTGTAAGAGTTCTTTATGAATTCTGGATACACGTTCCATATCAGATAGATGATTTCCAAATGTTTTCTTCCATTCTTTGGGCTGTCTTTCCTATTTCTTGACAAGATTGTCAAGTGACAAAATTAAAACAATTTAGGAACAAGTTTGATGCCCTCTATTCAAGGGAAAATAATCCATGGGTTGGGGGAGTACAGTGGCACATTCTTCTCAAGGGATTTTGGTCAAGAGCGAGTTTATAGAGCGTCGGAAGCAGCAACATGGAGACAGGGCATGATTGGCGGGGGCTGCATATCTGATCTTGTTTAGAAAGATCAAGGAACAAGGAAATAAACGTGGAGCCAGAGTTGGCTTGGAATTTGCGGATTGGCTGACTGGATATTCTGCATTTCTGGTCAAGTGAAGCATTTACAAGAACCCTGAAGTTCAGTTTGCTGACGTGGCATCTTCAGGAGGAGCAGCCCTGTCTTGGGCCTAGATATTTATTTCCACAGTCCCCCGCCCCCCACCGGTCATCCTCTTGGCCACTCCAGAGGTTTGATCAAAACCACTGGCCTGGGCTTCCCTGGTGGCGCACTGGTTGAGAGTACGCCAGCCGATGCAGGGGACACGGGTTCGTGCCCCGGTCCGGGAAGATCCCACATGCCGCGGAGCGGCTGGGCCCATGAGCCATGGCCGCTGAGCCTGCGCGTCCGGAGCCTGTGCTCCGCAACGGGAGAGGCCACAACAGGGAGAGGCCTGCGTACCGCAAAAAAACAAACAAACAAAAAAACCACTGGCCTTAGTGTGACCCAGTTACCATTGCCTCCTTGGGTCTCAGGGTGGTGTTCACAGGAGAGGATGTCAAGCTCGTTTTCTTGGAGCCGGTTATGTCCCCTGTTCTCTTTCGTCTTTTAGTCCGCAAGAGACCAACTATCGCCTGGTCAATGGCTGCCCACATGCATTTAAAACTTCCAAGAGAGTACAGTGAATTAGGGAGACAAAAATTATTACTAGAAACAAAACAATGCCCATGGTTTGGAGAGTATGCCTGAGCCAGAGGCTCCATGACCCAAACCAGCTAGAATCAAATAAGTCAAGAAATGATCCACAAAAAGGGGATACAGATCTTCTCAACTTACAGCGGGCTTACAGCCTGATAAACTCATCGTAAGTTGAAATATTGTAAGTCAAAACTGCATCTAATACGCCTAACCTACCAAACATTGGAGTTTAGCCTAGCCCACCTTAAATGTGCTCAGAATACTTACATTAGCCTGTGGTTGGGCAAAACCATCTAACACAAAGCCTATCTTATAATGAAGTGTTGACTCTCTCATGTAATTTATTGAATACGGTACTGAAAGTGAAAAACAGAGTGGTTGTCTGGGTCCAGAATGGTTGTAAGTGTGTCGGTTGTTCTCCCTCGTGTCCACGGGGCTGACGGGGAGCTGTGGCCACTGCCCAGAGTCACGAGAGAGGATCAGAACCTGTTTGAAAATTTAAAAAAATAAATACAACATATTTAGAAATAAATAAATACAACATATTTGGAAATAAAATTTAGGAAAGAATAAAGAGGATGGCTCTTACCCAGTGGATATGAAAACATTGTATTAAAATGGAGTAGTTGGCACAGAAAAATGAACCAGCTAGATTTAGCACTGAGATACAGAAAGTGACCCCCTATGCTGTGGGAACGAAAAGCCTCATCTTTTGAAGCAGTTCTTGGAAAATTCACAGGAAAAAAAAAGGCTAATCACCTCATTTGAAAAAATGACATTAGACTCCTGTAAGACACCACCTAAAACGAAAGTCTGTTGACATTCTGACTGGAGACATGAGATGCATTAATGTGACAAACTTCAGTGGCTTCATGTGTTGTGCACTGTTCTAGGTGTTTACAGACATGAACACACGGGATTCCCGCGACCCCACGAGGAAGGAGCTCTACTGCCCCTCCCTCCACCCCAGAACGACACCTGAGGCTCAACACAGCGGGAGCTGGAGGCCACGTGGCCAGTGGGACATTCACCCAGCCTCCCTGGGCATCACCCCTTCTGTGTCTGTGTGCTCTCCACACGCACCTGCCCCAGACCCACCGCCGTGTGACACATCCCTTGAACACTAGGTGCAGTACAACAACCATTTTCTCTTGCTTGGGGCTGTCTCGTGACTGCAATCAGGTGACAGCCGGGGCTGGATGTCCAGGTGGGCTGGACATCCATGGTGGCCCACTCACCTGGCGGCCGGCGATGCCGGCTTTGGCTGGGAGCTCCTCTGGGGCCGTCCGGTGGGCACCCCGGGGGCCTCTCCACATGGCTTCCCCCAAGGCAAGTGTCTGAGGGAGCTGGGGGAAGGAAGCTTTCTCTGCAGCTTGAAGGTCACAGGGCCACTTCTTCTGCCGTTTTCGGTTGAAGGAGTCACAAGCCCACCTAGAGTGAACAGGTAGCTTACGGACCCCACCTCTCGATGCAAGGAGTGTCAACGTTTTAAACCACTATAAAATGTAGTTAGATCAATGAGCTTCATCCAGAGCCACGCCCTGTGCTAAATCTAATTATATGAATAGTTTCACTTCAATTATACACAAAGAGAAAACCCACAGCCCCCCAGTGGCATCACATGTGCTAAAGCCCAGGATACAAAACCTAGATTTAACACCTCACCTAAGTGCAGTCTTGACCTTCCCCAGAAATGTCATCTTAACAGCATGGGATTTTCTGCTCAGCACAATGAGGTCACCTGTCACGTGGGGCCTCCCCATCCCCAGAGGGAGAAGAGGCAGCCTGCACGGTAAAACCCATGCCTTTCCTGCTCCCCTTCCTCCCAAAGATGTCTAGGCCCAAAATAACCCTTTTCTTTGGCTGACTTCCTCACCCACCCTCCTTTCTATAGCAACTTCCATGCTCTAGGGCTCCTCTGCGTGCCCTTCAGGTCACTCTATGAGTTGCTGCCACATTCATGAGCCATTGGATAAAGCCAAGACCTTCAAATTCACTCAGTTGAATTCTGCTTTTTAACCACACTTATATTTACGTTTAAAATAAACAAGCATAAAAGTACAACTGTGCAGGGCTTCCCTGGTGGCGCAGTGGTTGAGAGTCCACCTGCCGATGCAGGGAACACGGGTTCGTGCCCCGGTCCGGGAAGATCCCACATGCCGCGGAGCGGCTGGGCCCGTGAGCCATGGCCGCTGAGCCTGCGCGTCCAGAGCCTGTGCTCCGCAACGGGAGAGGCCACAACAGTGAGAGGCCCGCGTATCGCAAAAAGAAAAAAAGAAAAAGTACAACTGTGCAGATGAAAGTTTCAGGGGCTGTGCTTCCTACCTAGACACACCGGTCTGGGTGACCTCCTGGTCAGTGAGGCCTGCCAGTCACACTGTCCCACCCCCTGTCCCACCTGGGGTGGCGCCGACCTGAACCCTGCAGCGTGGGCTGTGGAAGCGGGGGCTAGGTGGTGGGAGAAGGAGGTGAGCCAAGCAGAGCACACCCCGACACAGCTGCCCAGACTTCCACGACGAACAGGGCACTGGAAGCATCACAAAGGGATGACTTTATGGGAAGTCAGCCTAGCTGCTGGCTGCTTGTGGAAAGGCAAGATTTTCCACCCAGGAGGAGAGTCTCTGCAGGGAGGCCTTTGCCCCAGGCCACCACTTCTGTGTCCACAAGTCCCAGGATCCCCTGCAGGGCCCAGCCCCAGGTCCAAACCTGGCCAGTGCCAGGCCTGCAGACAGCGCCTCACTCCTTGAATCCCAAAGCCCTTCTGTTAAGTCAAGTCTGGGGTGAGAAGGCTCTGCTGTGCGCTCGGTAAAGACAGAGATAGGGGGCGGCGGGGCGGGGGGGAAGCCCTCGGGGCCCAGTGAGTCAGGGGGCGGCAGGTGGAAGGGGACGGTCCCCACCCTCTTCCTGGTGTCCCGGTTCTAGCTTTGCAGGTGCAGCTGTGGCACCTGAGGTGCCAGCCTTAGAGTCATCTAGGTGAGTTCCCTTTGTCCCTTCGCCTTCTGTGGTCACTGCAACACAACAGGAGGGCTGGGCAACGCTGACCTGAGCGTGGTGGGTATCTGGGAACAGAGGAAGCGTCACCCTCGGTAGTGAATGGTCAACGTGAGGACAGTGCAGGGAGCGGCGCTGTTCCCAGCTTGGGGCACTAAATATCCACTCTGCTGCAGAACGATGGTGACACAAGAGGTGACATTGCCTATTAATTATACAGTCCTTAGGGAAAGAAGAAGGCCCACTATGTGTCTTAAGTTCTACACCCCTTACGTGGAGTTCTGCGCTAAGACCCGTTTTATCTAGGAGCCCAGAGAATAGAAGGAGGAGTGTAAATCGGTAAAATCCTTGTAGATTCCACGGCTCCCGAAATGTATCAGAGAAGGCCTGCTCTCATTCTATTGAATTCCCAATTCCGACCTTGTTTGACCTTGATTCTGATCCGTATTCCCTCGCTCCATCAGTTACACATACTTTTGGTCTTTGTTTTTTCGTAGGTACCCAACGTTGTTTGTGGAAAGAGGTAGACATTAAATCATTATTTTGCTTCTAGGGAACGTGACCAGTGAGAGTCATCCCAGGAGTCTGATCAGCTCAGCACACGTGCAGCCCCTCAGAGGGTGACTCAGGTCTCAGGCTCCATCACCTCCCCAGCCTCCTGTCCAGCCCCAGCACACAGTCTGACTCATTTGCAGACACAGCAGCTGAGTCTCTGGGGTCAGCAGCTTAGGTCCCCCCTCCTCTCCCTTGTCCGATTATCAGGAGTACGAGAGCTGAAGGCCCAGCTCGCCTGCCACGCCTGCTCCCCGCCCCTCCCCATTGCCTGCCCTCAGAGCCAGCGAGACGGGGTGCCTCCATAAAGTAACTGCTTAGATCCTTCCTGCTGCACCGCCCGAGACAGTGAGCAACTCAAGGAGTAGCTGCTGTTACTTTTTTATTGAGTAAAATAGCAGAGCGAGGGCATTTGGTTCACTTGGAAAGCAATTAGAAGAAAGAAATGAGTTAGAGCCCCTTAGCCGTTCCAAAAATGCCCAAGGAGCCTTCTCTGTGTGTCTGCTGGGACGGCACACGGAGGGCACATCCACCAGGCGGGTCACCCATCGGAGGGAGGTGTGAGCGCTCTGGGGGGGCGTGAGTGAGAGGCAGTCAGCGGCCTGCCTGATGCCCAGTCCCCTATTCATCCTGGCAGCTGAAATTCACCAGGGAGATGGTGTTCATCCAGGGGACGACGTAAACCTGGAAGTTGCAAAGCTTTTGCTGCGAAAGGGAAGAGAGGGATGGTTGGTCAGGGTTACAGTTAAAGAGGAAAGTGCACTGGCCCCAGCCCCCACCTCCAGCAGGCTGGCACTGAGACAGGACCAGAGGGGAGGACCCAGGGGCTGGGACCCAGGTCCAGGAAAGCCCCTGCAGAGGTGGGGCCCGGGAGGGGTGACAAAGGAGTGCAGCCCTCCCTGAGGCCGAGACCCCTGAGAACCAGCCAAGCCCCTGGGAGAGTCTGGCCTTTGGTGAGCAGGTGGCATGGTGGGCCGGTTACAGGCCTCCAATTCCCTCTAATCTGCCCGGGGATGGGGGGGCGAGGCTGGGATTAAAGGGCCCTTTCTCCCTTCCCAGCAAACACCCGCAGCTGGGTCCTCCATCCCGCAGGCAACAATCCCCAAAGCAGACGGTGCCCCAATTCCCCAGCTAAAACCCCATAAATCCAGAGCAGTCACGTGCACACACATACCCTTCCCCTCACAGCCCCAGCAGGCACCCGCGATGCGCCCCCATGGGCACCCCCAACCCCTGCTCCCATCAGGCACGTACCTTTTTCAGTTGTGGCTGGTCATGGAAGGGACAGTTGTCCAAGTTGGCCTGGGACTTTGTACACGTGGTTCGGCCAATCTCCACGTCCAAGAAGTACTTCATCCCGGACACAACCTGGACACGGAGAGAGCACACACGCTTATGACACCTGCCGGCTGCACACACGTGGTTACCTTCTTCCCATCGCCCCCCGCGTTCACAGGCTGCTAGAGCCACACCCAGGAAGCACAGCTGCCTCCTGACGGCTGCTACGCCCCAGGCCCTCCCTGGAACTTGTTTAACAGCTGCTCCAACAAGGCATCTCCCACAGGGACACAGAGGGGGAAGCCAGGGGCCAACGCTCTAACTGGGTCTAGGAACAGAAGGCACAGCTCCGAGGAGCCAGCCTGGGTACAGGCAAGAAACTGGCCAGCGCCCAGGGCCAGGGAGGGGACTGAGCGCAAGATGGTGGCCCTGTGTCAAGAGTCCACACTGCATCCGCAGGAAAGCTGTTGCCTGGTGATTACACTTGCGCTGAACTCCAGTCCCCAGGGTGGAGCCCACAGCATCCCATTCCCTGCATGTAGCCCAGGTTTATTTATTCCCTCCCGGAACAGAAGAAAATGAGAGCTTCACGTTCGCGGACGTTTAGGCCAATAAAAGACCGCCTGGAATGCCTTCCTCTTAGGTGTGGTTTTTGACGGGAATATTTCTTAAGTGTGTCATATATTGCTTGCCTTTTACACTTGAGATTACAGAATAGAAGTGAACTCTGGCTTCACACAGGCAGCCCAGACATGCTTCGTTAGAACCTGGAGAAACACGGAATGAGGGGCCAGGGACCAGGCTCCAGACCCCACCTGGTAGACCCATGATCCCTCTGCTGTCAGCTTCCCCATGTGGCCAGTGAGCTAGTGTCACACTGGAGAGGAGCAGGCTGGAGGGGACCTGGTGAATGGAGAGAGCAGGTCCTATCCAAAGGGGACAGCACCAGCCCACTGCTGCACGAGGAGAAATGGGTCTGGTCTTGACCCATCTTCTGAAGTTTCAAGAGAAGGTGGCAGGGAGCCCTATGGCTGGCATGCAGGACCACACTCTCGGTGCTGTGTGGCTGCGTCCTGCTCTCCAATGGGATGCAGGCCGGATGGTCTAAATTCTAGCCTTCCTTCAAGGACCAGCGCAAGGCCCTGTAGCCCATCCTCTCCCTCCTGCCCTCTTCTCAACTCTGACAATGGGCTCCTTATCTGGCCAGAACCCCAGGCAGGCTGACAGAGGCAGAGGTCAGGCTGTCAGCGACCGTGTGCCCATCTCAGGGTGGGAGTGAGATGTCACAGCCCAGAGGCTGTTCCCATGGATGTGACCTGCAGGCGGAAGCGACGGTCCAGGAAGCTTTGTATTCTTATGCCAGACCCCCTGCTCTGGGACACACTGGACACCACGGGCCAACTCACGGACTTGTCTGTTTGCTGATGACCTCCGGGTGCCCTGGAGGATGTTCAGAGTGTCTGTCCCCAATGCCACTACACGACAACATGGTGGCCAGGTACGTTTAGTGGCATCTGCTGACAGGAGGCTCAGAGGGGAGCATGGCTCTTCTGTGTGACCAGAGGCTCTCTCATCTCGAGGAAACATCAGGCCAGCCCAAACCCACTGACAGTCTGAGCCACAACTGGCTGGACCCTTCAGAAACAACGCCAAGGTCATGAGACAACCCAGGGGCTGCTCCAGAGTAAAAGGGGCTGCAGGACAGTGGCTGCATCGTGTGGCCTGGGAGTGTCCTTGGCTATAAAGGACACAGTGGGATGATCAGTGGCATCTGAATAAGGCCTGTGTATTAAAGAGTCCTGATTTTCAAAACTGTATTGTGGTTATGGAAGAAAATAACCTTGTTTTTAGGAAATATACACAAAAGTGTTTACCTTCAAAGGGTTCAGAAAAATAAATGCATATATACATCCCTACACACGTGTACGTGGGGATGAGGTGGATCAAGCAACTATGTCAACTTTTTAACGTTTGAAGAATCTGGGTGAAGAATCTACAGTGATTCTATGTGCTATTTTTGCTACTGCTTTTTAAGTCTGAAATTATGTCAAAATAAAAAGGAAAAAGTGCTTAAGGGCATTCAGTGGCAGAGCCAGGAGGACAGACAGGTGTGGGTCTGTTTTTACCTCGCCTGCGGTCATGTAGTTGACAACTCGCGCCAAGCCCCCCGGTCCCAGGAGGCTGGGCCCTGACCCCAGCGCCGACCGAGAGGGCCGGCCGGTCTCGCGAAGGGCTGCGGGCGCCGGAAAAGGTCGGGGGCTGCGCCGGGGTGAGAAGTCCGTCCGCGTCCTTTGCGATCCCCGGGGCCTCAAGGGGCTGGGAGCTGCCCTCCCGAGAGCTGGGGGGGCTGGGGGGGCGGGGCTGGTGAGCGCGCAGGCCACGCCCTCTCGGGGGCCGGCCTCCCGCATTCAGGGCTGCCCGGCCCCGGCGCCCCTGCCTTGTAGCTTGGCCCGGCGCCCCCGGCCCCTGCACCCGGGGCTCCGCGCCCCCTCCCCGGCCCCCGCATCCCGGCCCTGTGCCCCCTCCCAGACTGGACGCACCTGCTTGAAGGCGCGCACTACGCGCACCGCGCGGCTCTGATAGGCGTCGTTGCTTTGCTTGTTGTACTCTCTGATGGCAAAGGACAGCGCCTCCTGTACGCCCTTCTCGTTGACGTCCGCCTCCATCAGGCCGCCCACCAGGCCTTTCTTTCTGGCGCCCTGCCCTGCCGCAGGGCTCACGGCCAGGGCCAGGGCGAGGGCCAAGACGGCCAGCAGAAGCAGCGGGGTGCGCGGGGATCCGGCCATGATCTCTCGGAGGCGGACGGAGCTGCAGCCGAAGAGCGATCCGCTGACAGGAGCGCAGCCCAGCCAGCCACCGAGTCTTTATCCCTGGGCCGCCCCGGATGCCCCGCCCCCGCCCGCCTGGCTTCTCCTCTTCCGCCCCTCCCCACCGCTCGCCCCTGTCCTCCGCCCTAGTCCTGCCCCTCCCCCAATCCTGCCCCTCCTCTCGCTTCTCCACCCGCCCGACCCGGCTCACTCCTTCCCAGTCCCGGTCCTCCTCTCCGAGTCCCGTTTTCCCACTCCCGCGCTCCTCAGCCCGGCTCACCCCGGTCTCGCAGAAGGTGTCACCTCCTTGAGGTCGGCGATGCTTGTAACCCCGAGCTCTGTCTCCTGGTCTGAAAGGGGGAAGGGGCGTCTCTCGGCCCCCCCTCGGCTGTCCGCGTCTAGGAGTCCCCAGCGCACAAGGCTGCAGCCTTCCGAGGCAGATGAAGGAAGACCTCGTGTGCGCCCCGTCCTGGGGGAACTTCTTTGCCAAACATAAATGAATTAACCTTTATTTGAGAAAAGCTCATCGGGTTCTCTTTCTCACAGCTCATTTATTTATTCAGTTGGCACACCTTTCTGGGGCTTCTCCCTGGCCAGAGGGTCTGGGGCCCGTGGATGGAGTGTGGGCAGGGGACCTGGGTGCCAGGGACTCCAGGTGGTAGAGCCCCTACGTGATGGAGACATAAGACAAACCCTTGCATAACTACATTAGCTAGGAGACACATTAAAAAGAGCAAAAAGTGGGCTTCCCTGGTGGCGCAGTGGTTGAGAGTCCTCCTGCCGATGCAGGGGACATGGGTTCATGCCCTGGTCCGGGAAGATCCCACATGCCGCAGAGCGGCTAGGCCCGTGAGCCATGGCCACTGAGCCTGTGTTCCGCAATGGAAGAGGCCACAACGGTGAGAGGCCCACGTACCACAAAAAAAAAAAAAAAGAGCAAAAAGAATACTTTTTGTTTAACCCAATATATCCAAAATACTATTTCAGCATATGCAAGCAATTGTGAATGACATATCTTACAATCTTCTGTGTGTGTACATTTTATCCTTAGAGCAGGCGTCAGTGTGGACTGACCTCATCTCCAAGCATGGCTGTGGCATTGCCCAGCCCAGCGTTAGGGGGTGTAGGGGGGAGGGTAGTGATCAGTAATTAAGATCAGGGAGCTACAGGGACTTTGTTGGAAGCGAAGTGAAGGGTGAAATAGAGATGGACCCCAGTCAGGGATGCCTCTGAGGCGACACACATTTAGGTTGAAACCTACCTAAAGGGCAGGAAGTCCTGCAGACACAAGGGAAGAGAGCATCAGGCAAAGGGAACAGCCAGTGCAAAGGCCCTGTGGTGGGGCTCCGCCGGCCTGCTCTAGGGACAGGAAGCAAAGCGGCTGGTGTTTAAGCAGAGAAGAGGTACGACCTGGAATCTCACCCTGGCAGCTGTATGCGCCTTACTGTGGGTGGGGGATGCAGGTGGAGGGGTGAAGATGACCCTTACCTGGCCAGTGGGGGAGGGGCAGCTGCTTGTACCCTCAGGGAGGTGCATGTCTAGCTCTGGTCTTCTGTCCACTGCTTGGAAACCTTTCTTGATTTTTAAAAATCAACTTGAATGAGGTATGATGCCCATACAATGCATGCCTCATTTTATGTGTCCAGACTGAGGAACTCTAGCACGTGCATACACCGGTAGTGCCGCCCCACCAAGCTCTAGAACATTTCCTCCTGCCTCTCTGTGGTCAATCCTGTGCACGCCCCTGGTTCTGGGTGATGCACACATCTGTCTCTGTGGACTAGGGCTTTGCCTCTCCTTGAACTTTCTGCAAATGGCCTCATGCAGTGTGCGCATCTGGGTTTTGAGCATCATTTTTGAGCCTCCTCTATTGTTGGGTTAACCGAATTATTGGTTCTGTTTCTCCCCGGGCTGAGGGGACGTGGTCAGCTGGGTACTGTGTGGGCTACCAGACCCTCCAGCCCAGGACCATGCAGGTCTGGGCCTGAGCATGGCCCTGGGAGTGGAGGGAAAGGCTATTCTCTTACCTGCACCCTGTGTGCCTGAAGGTGGCCCAGTGACCGATGACCTATGGAGATGGTGGCAGAAACATCAGGAGGCCTCTGGGCCCTTGGAGCAAACACAGAGGAACTCTCCCGGGAGTGGTCAAGGCATCAAGGCATCATCCTAGAGCCGCTGTGGCCTTGGGGCTGGAGCAGCAGGGAGCCGGCATGGAACCCTGAAAGATATCAGTAATGAATATTCACGTTCAGTGTTTCTGAGACCCTGTTGCCTGAGGCCCAGTTATAACTGTAGGGGCAAGAAATGTTTCCTTGTACCCTTCTAGGTTCTTTGGCTGGTCTAATAATTAAATTGCCATAAGACAGATTAACAGGAGAAAAATAAATTTAACTGTATACATTTAGGAGCCCCACAAAGATGCGCCACAAAGGCAGTCAGGTAGTTGAAGCTTGTAAGCCACCCTGATCTAAGGAATGGGGGCCTGGGGCTTCAAATGGAGCCGATGGGACTCACAGGAAGATGGGACGAGGAGATGCTTGAGGATCAGATGTCAGCCCTACCACACAGATGGCTCTTTCAGATAAAAACATGTCTCTGGTAGCGTCTCTCTGTCCGGTATCTAAATTTCTTGAGGCAGTTAGGAGGAGGTAAAAGTTTTTCCTGAGGCTGCTGCGTCTTGACTGCCTTCAGCTCTAAATACTCCACATGCCAAAGCGGCACATTTAGGGGTGGCATCTTCTGCGCTCTCCTCCCCCCCCAGTCTCTCCCTGCTCTGATTCAGGAGCCTCTAGAAAAGTCATGGCACCCACTAGGTGCAGCAGGGATGCCTTTGCAGTGCAATGAGGGAGAAGAGGTGCTTTCTCAGTGAACTAGAAGAGAGGGGAGCTCCACAGAGCAGGGTAGAGTGGACTGCCCCGGCCAGCACTTTTGAGCGGCATGACTGTCTCTTAAGGGCAGGGACTGATCCCCACTGGGGTTTCCCAGCACACTGGGCAGCTGGGGCTGCAGCCTCAGAAGGTGTGCTGTGCAGAGACTGGCGCCGTCCTCCCGTCCGTCATCACGGAGGAGGTGCGGGTCAGCAGAGAATGGGAGCACGGTGGTGGGTTTGAGCCTGTTGGGGTGGCCTGAACGGTGACACGTGCATCTGGAGGTTGACTACACTGGCGATAGGCGTCTTGGTACAGCAACATCTCCAATCCTAGCACAGGGTGCTCACGGGAGCCACCGGAGCAGCCTGCAGGACAGTCTGATAAAGAGGGGAAGGCCAGGATGAGGCTGGGCCTCTGCTCCAGCTGTGTGGATGATCTCGGCAAACGTCACAAGTCTGGTGAGGCCGGCCACTTTGTTAACTGTAGGGTGTGGGGGTCGGAAACACAGAAATGGCCAGGCTTCAGTGGGATGTGTAAGCACGGTGAAAAATGACAGAGCAGCCCAAGCCCTGGTTTCTGGGGCCTGCAGCTCCTGGGAGAAGCTAGCAGGAACCCAGAGAGAAACAGTGAACTCAAGGTGAGGCACGGGGTTCCGGCACCCACCCACGGAGTGCAGCATGGAGGGGACACGTCTGCCCAGGAGGTGAGTGTGTTTCCCTTCTGCCGGGTGAAGAACAAACCGACCATGTTTCCACAAGGCTGCGTGTGTGTCTGCTGATCTCGTGATCTGAATTAGCAGAGTGAGAATTTAAGGTGAGGGAGTGACAGTTCTCTGAAATCAATAAACAATAATAAGTGGATATTAAGTAATACTTCAATAAATAAATGACCAAGCACATAAAACATCCCCCGAAGTGGTAAGTGGTCACATCAAGTGGCCAAGAGTTGAGATTCTGAACACTAGGGCTTTGAGCAATTAAAACTTGGTGTCCACAATGGTAGCTTAGACCGAGCAAGTCGTACGTTTTTGTGACATCTTAACACGGAAAGATTACGAACCTCTCTTATGGGAGGCACAGGGTTCTCTGGGGTTGAGCCCCGAGGTCCCTTACATACACCTTCCCCCTGTGTCCCCTTCCCACCCCCACTTGGGGAGACATGGAGATGCTTCTACACCGTGTGCCTGTGTGTGCAAAGCATTTAGGGCTCTGCTAGGGATTGAGGCCATGGCAATGGTACACCGGGATGCTCAAGGTAAAGGCTGTTGGCAGCCCCCATAGAAGAGGCCAGAGGGAGCGCAGTGGCCTATAGCTGTTTTGCACTTAACGGGGGAGCAGAGAATCCTCTGGAAGCTTGTGCTCAGGTCCACGTGGTAAGGGCCCTCCTCGCCTTGTGTTGTCAATTACCATTTATCCTCTCAAGCGGCACATTTACCAGAGCAGCTCCCACGTGCGGGGGAAACAGCACAGCCCGCGGTGTCGGGGGAGGGAAAGGGCGTCTGGGGACCAGGGCGGGCGCCTGTGCGTCGTCTCCCATGCCCCCTGTCTCTCTGGGCCTCAGTCCAGCCACGAGGAAAGCAGCGTGGCTCTGAGCCGGGTTTAGCAATCCCCTTGGCAATTCTGGATGGTCAGCGTTTCCTTTCCAGATCCTCGGTGTGGTCACTGCTTGACTTCCCTCTGGGTGTTTGTGCAGCCTCGTTCCTTTAGCCATCTGCAGTGGGGCGGCCCGTGAAAGCTGGCACCCTGGATGCTGGAGCTGGCACTCCCTGCCCCCTCCAAAGTGTCCCCTGCCCCCCTTCCTGCCAGGCTCAGAGGACAAGTGTTGGAATAATATTCCTTTCCCACTAGAAGCCAGGCAGGCCGTGCTCTGCCCGACCCCAGGTTTTACCTGGAACGTGATGAAAATACTCTTGCCAAGTCTGGGCCTATGAGACTGGGGAGAACCAAAAAAGGGAGAAGAAAGAGAGGCGGAAGGGGGGTGGGTGCAGGGAAGGAGGGGGATACATTTCCCCTGACATTTTATTATGGAAATTTTCAAACATGCAACCAAGTTAGAAGGATTTCAGCGAAAACACCCATATACTCACCACCCAAATTCTACCACTAATACTGCAACCTTACTTTATCACATTGTCTGTCCACCTGTCCTTCTTTCTCTTCAGTCATCAATCTATCTTTTTTTTTAATTTATTAATTTTATTCATTTATTTTTGGCTGCATTGGGTCTTCATTGCTGCACACGGACTTCTCATTGCAGTGGCTTCTCTTGTTGCGGAGCACGGGTTCTAGGCGCGCGGGCATCAGTAGTTGTGGCACACGGGCTTTGTTGCTCTGTGGCATGTGGGATCTTCCTGGACCAGGGCTCGAACCCGTGTCACCTGCATTGGCAGGTGGGTTCTTCACCACTGCGCCACCAGGGAAGCCCCAATCTATCTTTTTAAGTGCATTTCAAAGGGAGTTGTCGACATCAGTGCATTTCACACACACCCCCGCCCGAAATACTTATGCCTGCAGGGCATTAACTGGAGCTTGATGTTTATTTACAGCTTTTTCACTTGTTGGAAAATTTACCTACGGTGAAATGCACAAATCTGAAGTGAACAGTCACTTGATTTTTTAAAATTAATTAATTAATTTATTTTTGGCTGCGTTGGGTCTTTGTTGCTTCCTGTGGGCCTTCTCTAGTTGCAGCGAGCAGGGACTACTCTTCGTTGTGGTGCATGGGCTTCTCATTGTGGTGGCTTCTCTTGTTGCGGAACACGGGCTCTAGGCACGCGAGTTTCAGTAGTTGTGGCACGTGGGCTCAGTGGTTGTGGCTCACAGGCTCTAGAGCTCAGGCTCAGTAGTTGTGGTGCATGGGCTTAGTTGCTCCGTGGCATGTGGGATCTTCTCGGACCAGGGCTCGAACCTGTGTCCCCTGCATTGGCAGGTGGATTTTTAACCACTGAGCCACCAGGGAAGTCCCCATTCACTTGATTTTGACAGATGCATGTAACCCAAGCTCCTATCAGCTACAGAATGTGACCATCACCCCAGCAAGTTCCCTCACCCCCCCTCCCAGGCACTTTGGGTCCCCACCCCCAGAGACAATGCTTCACTGATTTTTAAAACAATATATAGATTAGTTTTGTCTATTCTGGAAGTTCATTGAATGGAATTCTACAGTATGTGGCTTTTTTCACTCAGCCTGATGTTTCTGAGATCATCCCTGCTGTTTAAGTTGTATGTTTATAAGACAGCCTTTGACTGCCATGGGAGCCCCTCCAGAAGAGTCTCAGGAGTGTCTCGGGCCCCGGATTGCAGGCGCAGCTATAGTGACAAGGGCAGCAAGCCTCGGTCACTTAGAATGTTTGCTGCAGCTTCTCTTTTCAACCTGAAACAACTTCCTTCCCTTCCTCGCCCCATCCCCAAAGCTAGTTTTACTTTTTGAAAATGTAGAGGAAAACCTGATTTTAAAAGACAAAGAGCAGATGTTCCCAATGCTTCCCTGTATTTGAAAATAAAAGTTCTTGTTTTTTTTTTTAATCAAATTAGTACAATATGTTTGTTATAAAAAAAACTGTAAAGGAGATAAGTTACATGTGTATATGTGACTGTGTGTGTACCTCTGTGGACATGTGTGCAGGAGGTCACGTGATGACTAATTCCTGCCATGTTTTTCACTGTCATTATGTCGTGAATGTTTTTCATGAAGTTAATCGTCTTTGAAAACTCTGTTCTGCTCCCTATTCAACTAGTTATTCCATAGTTTAATTTTTTCTCTAATGCTAGACATTTAGATTGTTTCCATTTTTTTTCCTGGGATGAGTAATACTGTGATACACACTACTATAGGAATAAAGTCTTGGTGTGTATTTTTTTTTTTTTTTTTTTTTGCGTTATGCGGGCCTCTCACCGCTGTGGCCTCTCCCGTTGCGGAGCACAGGCTCCGGACGCGCAGGCTCAGCAGCCATGGCTCACGGGCCCAGCCGCTCCGCGGCATGTGGGATCTTCCCAGATCGGGGCACGAACCCGTGTCCCCTGCAACGGCAGGTGGACTCTCAACCACTGCGCCACCAGGGAAGCTCCTTGGTGTGTATTTTGGATTGTTTTCTTCCTAGAATTGGAATTACTGGGTCAGAAGCTACAAAGATTCTTTTGGATACAGATTGCCAAATAATTCTCCAGAAAGCTGTGCTTGACTCAGTCAGGTCCAAGGAGCAAAAAGAAAGCGGTGGTGGTCAAGTAGTGTCAGAAGCAGCTTTTTGTGCTTTATTTTGTTTGGGAATATTTACAAGTACAGGTGGCCTCAATGCCACTTTGCTGGACCCGAGACCCTCAGTGGTGCCACGCGATGGGCAGCTCTGTGCCGGGACTGCAGCCTTCCTACCTGGATCACATCGTGGTGGTTCCGCCTTGGACTTACCCTCCGTGAAAAATGTTATCAATTCCGTGTCTGTGCTATTTATTCACTCATCAACTTCGAGAACATCCATGGAACACAGGATGTCAGAGACTGACTTTAAAGATGGAAAAGCTCGGCTCCTGCCCTCCAGACATCCTGGTCTGATGAGAAAGGCATGTAACAGGTATTTCAACACCGCATGATGCAAACTGTCACAGGTGCGGGAATGCCCAGAGGCCCGTGCTCCGGGTTCTGCCTGAGCCTCTCACCAGGCACCTGGCCGTGGCTGCAGAAGTGGCGTGTGGTCTTGATTCTCTGTGAACTCCAAGAAACCTGGAGCGTGGCCTATCTTTGCTGGTCTAGGGGTGAAGAATTCCCTGGTCCAGCCTCCCTGCCAGGCTGAGCTGGAGCCCTGCGCCTCCAGCACCTCTGAGAGTGCCTTCCCTCGAGGTACACCCACTCGCCGCTGTAATATCCTCCATGCCCACGACTCCCACTCTGTGTCTCCAGCACAGAACTGCCACCTTACCCCCTTGATGGTGTGATTTACACAGGGATCCCCGCTTTCCAAAGTTTCCTTTACGCCACCTCGCTTTTACGTAAGACCTGTTTTCACTAAAGGAAGGAAATCTGAAGAGGATTTTCACTTTTACAACAAAAGGCAAGATGTGAAAATCGCGTTCAGCATCTGTTTCCATTGAGCCTTTATAGGGGTAACTTGCACCCCAGGAGTGGGAGCGGCCCTGCCAGCTCCTTCCCTGGAGCCACACTCAGTATCTCAGCGTCGGCCACCAGAGCTGTGAGCTGTGTCTGTGAGCACCTGGGCTTTACCTCCATTTATTTTGTGCGTCTGTCAGCAAGATGTTTCCTAATATAGCAGCTTCTTCAATCTATGATGTTTCATCTATGAAAGGTTTCCTAGGAACGCTCTATTTTTGGATATTGGGGGGAAGCTATAATAAGAAATATATATTTAGTCTCCATCCCTTTTTGTGGCACAGTGCTCCTAAAACTCTTGCAATTTCCTAAGGGATGAGAGCCATAAAGGTGTCTTTCGTTATGTAACGAGGTGCCTTTTGGACCACCACCCAAGGCTGGGAGCTTGTTTCCAGGGGGGTCTAACCATGTGATTAGAGGATGGGAATTTTCAGTCTTGCCCGCCCCCGACCCTGGGGTTGGGGGAGAGGGGCTGGAGGCTGAATCAATTTTGCAACTGGCTTCTGAACTGGGTGGGTGGGTCAGTGGTGGGACTGAACCCTTATCCTGTGGTGTCTGACATCATCTCCACATAGACAGTGTCAGGATTGAGTTGAATTGTAGGACACCCAGCTGGTGTCGGAGCATTGCTAGCTGTGGGGAGAGCTCACACCTCTGAACTGGTGACCAGAATCAGTAATTGGTACCAGAATCCTACCTCCAAATTCATCTGATTGCCTTTCTACTTGGTGGCCAAAGACCGGCCCCTCTAATGTTGCCCATCCCTAAGCTGGTGCCCACAGAGTTCCCCACTGCAGTCGGGGCTGTGACTTCAGGGTCAGCGCCTCAGTGATACCTTCTCCGACCTCACATTTTAAAATTGTGAGTCCCCTTCTCCACATCCCCAGCCCCTTTCCCTGGTTTATTTTTCCCATCGCACCTTCTGAATGTGTGGATACATAATTTCTTTCTTTTCTATCTCTACCCACAGAATGTAAGCCTGGTGTTTCTTTCTTTCTTTCTTTTTTAAATAAATTTATTTATTTATTTATTTTTGGCTGCATTGGGTCTTTGTTGCTGCACTCAGGCTTTTTCTAGTTGCGGCGAGCAGGGGCTACTCTTCGTTGCGGTGCATGGGGCTTCTCATCGCGGTGGCTTCTCTTGTTGCTGAGCACGGGCTCTAGGTGCGCGGGCTTCAGTTAGTTGTGGCTCGCGGGCTCTGGAGCTCAGGCTCAGTAGTTGTGGCTCACTGGCTTAGTTGCTCCGCGGCATGTGGGATCTTCCCAGACCAGGGCTCGAACCCATGTCCCCTGCATAGGCAGGCGGATTCTTAACCACTGCGCCACCAGGGAAGTCCCAAGCTTGGTACTTCTGTCTGTTTTGTTCACTGACATTCCCCTTGCCTGGCCCATGACCATAATAATATGGGTAAGTATTACCTGAATTAATGAATGAACTGGATTAGCATTCTGAAACTGTTTTTTGTTGTTTTTGTGAAAATGTCACCATTTCCTCCCATTATAGCTTAAGTCGTATGGAACTGGAGTTAATTCTTTCAGTAAGACAGGGAAGGGACAACCCTCCAGGGACCTGGAAAAAGAGAAGTACAATTGAAAACAGTCAAAAAAAGAAAAAGAAAGAAAACAGTCCATGGTACCAGTTGTTTTTCATGTCTCAGGAATTTTGGGAAATGAAATCTACTGAGAGGTCAGGGTTCTGTGGCTGAGACACACAGCAGGCTGCCAGTTATCCGGGGAGGTCAGGTCTGGACACGCTCGTTTGGAAACGGCTGGCGCTTAAAGCGTAATTCCATCCTCCTGTGGTTCTTACTTGCCCTCCAGAGTAGCGTGTTTTCTGCACCTGACGTGACGGCTGTGAGCGTCACCAGGGGTTCCAAGCTCCCTGGGCCACAACAGTGCGGCACCAGCTCGTTCACAACAACGGCAACTGTGGTCATGTGCCTGCCTGTGAAACATTCAGGTCAGCCTGCAAGTTGGAGAAGAAACAAAGAGAAAACAGAGCTATTTGGGAAGGCTGGGATATGGGCCAAAGAAAAAAAAAAAGGCAGTATAAAAGTAAAGCACAGAGTTTTACTTTGGGAGGAGATTGTATCCTCACGTGTTCATCCAGTGCGTTCCTGTGGTTCAGGTTAGCTTGTGGAAGGTGAGAGAAAAATAAAATAACTAAGCAAAATGAAAGAGTTTATTTTGCCTTCTGCTATTCCTTTGCTTCCTTTCTTTAGGTGGATCTGAGTTTCTGGCCTGCACTGCTTTCCCTCTTCCTGAAGAACAAGTGATTCATCGCACATCAAGTTTCGAGAAGCACTGTGGCTGAGGCCTGGCGCCCTGTCTGGGAGGGCGTGTGCTGATTTCCTCAGGGGTTAAAGGGAGGAAGGTCCGGTCCTTGTGTGGCTGTGAGGGACATGGGGACAGAAATGTGCAGCCAGACCAGTAGGGCGGGCCTTCGGACCCTCGGGTCTGAGAAAGGAACTCCCAGCTCAGCACGTGAGACTTTTTATTTAGAAAGATTTCAAAATTATGGAAAAGTTGTAAAAGTAGATGGTGGGTTTTCTGTGTGACCTGGCGTTGCTGTGAAGGTATTTTTTAGATGTGGTTAGAGTCATAGTAGGTTCGCTTGAGGGAGGGGAGGGTGCCCTGGATGACCCAGTGGGCTTCACGCAGCAGGTCTGAGGCAGGAGATAATGGGCCCCAGGCTGAGCAGCTGGAGTTTCTCTCCTGTGGACAGAAACTCCGTAATAGCAGGATAATAGAGGAGGCTGGGCCCTGCCCAGATAAAAGATAAGAGACCACATATTTCTCATCCTTGAAGTCAAGGAGACCTTCCCGACTATAAAGCTCCTTGAAGGTCAAAAAGGGAGAGTGTGTCACTGATGTCAACCTACCCATAGGCCTCTTCACTGGCATCCATCTTGGCTAAGAGAGGCACCTGCACACATGGCAGGATCCTGAGATAAACCAAATATGGACTCAGAACCAGGCAAAGCAAGATGATTGGCCAAAGGAAACCCAGAAGAAAGGCCCCATATAAGTGATTTAAACTACCACGAGGGCACGACTCTCTCTCTGAGTCCGCCTGTGTGTCTATCCACACGTACTGTACTCTTTTTCCTCCTAATAAACACTTTACTGGTTTCACTACTTTCTGTCTTTGTGGGAATTCTTTTCTGCAAAGCCAAAGGGCCAGGGCCTTGTCACTGGCCACTGGTCTAGTGGCTAGGATTCAGTGCTCTCACTGCCTCGGCCTGACCCCAATCTCTGGCCGGGAACTGAAACCCTGCTTCAAGCCGCTGCAGGCCGATGTCACCTGAGATCAGGCCCAAAGGCCTGAGGCCTGCCTGTCCCGGGGGCCGCAGCTCCAGCCCCGCGTCCCCGAGCAGCCTCCCTCCCTGTGGCCTTGTTGCCTGTCTGCAGGCCCATGCCTCACCCTGAACCTCAGCACGTGCATTTCCTTCTGGTTCTGCTTCTCTGCCTGGGCCCTGACTGACACACACATATATACCAGTTGTTAGCATTTGCTTGATCTACTCCCATACGTACCCACACATAAACACAGACGTATAAAATTAAAAGGTGAAGTTTGCCCAAGTTGGCAAATGCCCTTAGTTCAAAGACAACTCTAAGGGTACCATTTAACTTTCAGAGATCTCATCTCCCCTTTGATTTTGGACTTTAGTTTCTTGTTATCTTGCCAAATCTTTGAGGCTTTTAAGAAATTTAAAAAATTTTTTGAGTCAGTGACATTGGTTTTTTTCTAGTGGAAGGTTGGTCTGATCCCCGTCCTGCCTTATTCCAGGAAATGGAGTCCTCTGACCTTTCCAGGCTTGGTTGAACTGCACACTTAGAAACTAAAACCCAACATGATTGTCTAAGCAAGTTAACACGTGGAAAAGCAAGTATATGTTTTTCAAGTCTTCTATACTTTGGGCAAAGAATCACTGCAAGTTTCCCTCAGACTATAAAATTTGAATTGCATAAAACTACAAAAATTGAATTGCATAAAAAATATCTGAAAGTTTCTAAGAAATGTTTTAAAACATTTAATTTTCTAATCACTACTAAACTATTTTAAAATTGCAACACTTTATCCAGAAACTACTGCTCCAGCAAACTCCACCCAAGAATAAGGTAGAATGAGTCTATGCAGGCCAATTATTATTATTAATTTTAAAACTTTTTATTGGAGTATAGGTGACATTTTTAGATTTGTAGCTAGTCTCTGTAGGATTCTTTTTTAGATTCTTTTCCCATATAGCCCATTACAGAGTACTGAGCAGAGTTCCCTGTGCTATACAGTAGGTCCTTATTAGTTATCAATTTTATATATGGTAGTGTGTATGTGTCAATCCCAGTCTCCAAATTTATCCCTCCCACCCTTCCCCCTCGGTAACCATAAGTCTGTTTTCTACATCTGTGACTCTATTTCTGTTTTGTAGACAAGTTCATGCGTACCTTTTTTTCAGATTCCACATATAAGTGATATAATATGATATTTGTCTTTCTCTGTCTGACTTACTTCACTCAGTATGACAGTCTCTAGGTCCATCCATGTTGTGTGCAGGCCAGTTAGATGGCAAGAGGTTCATCACTTTATTCACCAGATTATTCAGAGCTGATGAACTCTTACTTTATACACAATTCAAAGAAACCTCATTCTTTGGTTTTCTAGCTCATAAACCCTTAGAAACAATATCTTGAAAGAAAATATGCATTTTGAAAGGCAGGCTTGTTATAAGAGCCAGGAATGGCATGTGGAAAATACAATTATAAGTATACATGTATATATTATAATTGTAATTACTTGCTGACGCTTTGGAGAGTAAGTTACAGTATTATGGCCTTTTATGCCTAAATACTTCTCCTTGAAAAAGAAGTACCTCTAAGAAAATGACTTTAAAAAAATATATAATCACAACCTAATGATCAAACTCAGGCAATTTAGCACCCAGGTCCAGCTGGGTCCTGCCCGCTGCTGACCACCCAAATCCCCCCCCCCCCGCCTTAGGCCTCCTCCTTGCCTTCCTCCTTGTCCACCCCACCCCGTTCTCTGTCATCTGTGATCTCCATGCCCTGCAGGAGTGGGCTGAGCTACCCCCTGAACCCACCCTGTGGCCCATGGGTTCCCCTGGGGTCAGGACAAAGGAGGTGGCACCCAGCTTGCCTGAGGGGACATCCCTGAGAGCCGGGACTCTGGGAAGGGTCCCTCAGGGCCCAGCCAGAGGTTCTCCCCTGTCACACAGCAGGGCCCCAGGGGTGCTATTTGGGGTCAGGCACCCCCCCACCCCCAGAGTTTCTGGGTAACTGCTAGGCGTCCATAGTTTTCAGTCTCCTCGGGTGATTGCAGCCCGAGCACTGGGCGGCCAGGCCAGGCCGAAGGTCAGACAGGTGCTCCCAGAGCCAGGAGTTAGTCCTCCCTCAGTCTCAGAATAACACCAAGTGTTTAGCAGTCAAGGATGCGAGGGACGTCTGGCTTTGTTTCTCTTAGACGCCTGCCCAGTGGACAGAGGTTTCGCTTGGGAGGCCACCAAGCCCTCGGGCCGCAGTGGGTGACCCGGGGTCCTGCTGGAGCAGGATGGAGCTGAAGTCACTGCTTGGACGCACGTACCACACCAAGCTTGACCGAAATTTCCAGAACAGGCAATCCTTGCTGATGTGTTGGCTGCATACACCCACATCCTGCCATGCATTTTTATTTTCACAAAAAGCGCTGCTCACTGAATCTTGGCTTCAAGTCCACTTCCCAGAGGTGTGGCCGTGGGACTTGGGCTGGGCCCAGCAGATTCTGACACCGGGGCAAACGCTGTGTTGGGTGGCTGCTGTCTCCACCGAGAAGCCAAGCGCTCAGCTAATATTACTCGTAATTTACTGTAACAGGGAAGAACAAAGCTGACTCCATATTGGATCTGTTTCTTTCACTTTAATCTTTGTTTTCTATTGCTTTTGCTATAAGTTAATGACTAAAGGGATGCTGCCTATAGCTTAAAGTATACATAATGGCCCGTCTCCTGGAACCTCACCTCCCATACCTGAATATTAAGCTAAAATACCTTTGTTTAGCTCCCAGGAAACCTCCTGACCAGGCCCACCTGTGAATGGCTGCAGGAAGGAAGAAATTAAGGCATCCTCTCTGGAGTCTGGCCGGACCAGGTAATATTTGCAAGGCCATAAGTTTATGGTCTTTTTAACTTACCTCCTCACCTGCCCCTTTCTTTGTTCTATAAAAGAAACTAGCATCCAGACCGCAGCAAGGTGGTTCTTTGGGACACTTGTCTACCCTCTGCTCGGTCTGCTGGCTTCTGAATGATGTCACTATACCTTCCCCAGCAACTCGGATCTCGATTGATTGCCCTGTCGTGCAGTGAGCAGTACGAGCCTGGACTAGGTACCATTACGAGTCGGAGCCCGCATTCTGGTCCTCCGGGTGTGCTGACCCCAATTCCCTCTTCTGGGTAACGGTCCAGGGGCCGTATGGTGATTTGAGGCCAAGGATCTGTGGCAGAAAGGGCCATCCTACGCATATGCGGGTTTCTTCCTAAAATTCCCACTACGGTGCTTAGGAAATGTAACTCCCTCTCACCCCGAGGCTGTGAGAATGGTGATGGTAAGTGGGGATGACCTCGAGTGGGCAAGGGTGGGAAAGGGGGAGGCGGCAGGAACAGAGGACGAGGCAGGGAAATGAAGGTGGTCCCAGGTCCTTCCTTATGTGCTTCCTCACTTCCTTTCAGCCAGTCCGAGAGGCATTACCTCTGATTTGTAGATATTGCAATCCACAGAGAGTTGGTGGTCAGCACATCTTCACACTCACACAGGCAGAAACGGGGTGGGGACCAAGTGTGTTTCTTCTCCATGGATGTGGAACTGGGCTGGGTGTGAGACAACAGGGTGTGGAAAGTGATGGATTGGGCCCAACAGGGACCAGAAGGGAGTGGCAGGGTGAGGCCGGCACCCCACAGGCACGGTCCCAGGGTGGGAGCTGGGAGGGAACGCCCGGGTTTCTCTGCCGTCCTCGGCACAGATTCCTGAACACCACAGGGCTGCTGGTTATTGGTCGGCACCGGGGCAGTCTCCTGGTCCTTATGTGTAAGCAAGGCTTACACTTGCTTCTTAGTGAGATCCAGCAACCCAGCCCCAAAGATCTGCAGACCTAAATACATCACCAGCCACACGCGGGGTTTTGGTGGTGATGCTTCAAGAAGGAAGTAGTGAGTGCAGAGAAGACGTTTATTAAGGATAAATCACTGGTGGGCATGCAGAGCTGAAGGGGGATGTTAAAACAAAGAAGTGATTGATGGGGAAAAAGGCTCTTTTCTAGCTCAATTGTGGATCCTTTGGGTTCGAGGCTGACTTCCTAAGCAGTGTGAATTCTCAGCATTTGGTCCCGCATTCCTCATTAGCTGGCCTGGATAAATGCGAGCTTTGTCCCTTCCAGAATTTGAATTTCTCCTTGTGAGAATGGAGGGGGTAGAATAAAGGACTGTACTGTCAGCCAACGCTCTGCACTCACACCGAGGGGCAGCAATCTCAGGCTGGCCGCACTCTCCTGGACGGGGCAGGAGCAGTGTCTGGACCACACTGGAAAGGGCCTTCCTGTGTTGGAGAAGCCGGAACCCAGCTAAACACAGCCTCGGCTACAGTGGTATCAGGACACGGGGCTTTGTGTACCCACTGTTCCGTGTGGACTCACTGGGCGTACACGTTTGCCCAACGGCTCTGCCCTCTCCTGCCAGGGGTCCAGAGGCGTGAGGCAGGGGCTCCCACTGAGGAGGGGGTTTCCTTAGCTCCCTCACTTCCTGCCACAGACAGCGACCTGCTTCCCACCTCCTCTTTCACTTCCTCCCAGAGGGTCTGGTATAAAAGGCCAAATCTCTCCACTGTACAGGAGGAACTCAGTCCTTCTCCATCCCCTTTTCACTTCAGGCTCTGAGCTAAGCTCCCTACCAAGGACTGACCTGAGGCTGCTCCCCTCCCCCTTTGTTTACCAGGTGGATGAGTGGAGGGGAGGGCAGCTGCATGGGGTCTGCAACTCACCAGAAAGACCTCGGAGGAGGTGGGGGAGTTTGCCCGGAGTGGGGCGGGCACTGCTCTGACTTCAGGGCTGTTCTCCCGTGTGCCTCCGGGGAGAGGAGAGGAGAGGAGGCGATGCTGTGAGGCCCTAATATTCACCATCTCCCAGGTGGAAACTCGGCTTGAACATCACAAGGTGACAGACGTCCAGATGTCCTAGCTCAGAGACTGCCTGCCGCGCAGGACGTGGAACTGAGACAGGGAGCCCAGGGGGAAAGCAGTCCCGGACTGAGTCCCCCTGCCAACAACTGGACAGCAACCTTGGCAACAAGCTGGGCAGAGCAGGTGGGCCGCAGAGCAGGTGGACCACAGCCCGGGCAGACCATCCCTGTCTGGGGCTGTAGACCAGGGCTTCCCCAGCTTGCATGTGCATGTGAAACGCAGATTCTGACCTGGCTGTTCTGGGATGGACCTGAGACGCTGCGTTTCTGTCCTGCTCCAGGGCGATGCTGATGCCACAGATGTGGGTGCCGGGAGCCTCAGGCTGGGAGTGCAGACCCGGGGCTGAGCTGCAAGTGTGGTTCTGGGGGTGTCCAGTCAGCCCTTGGCCTCCGTCCTTGCTTCCTGTTGGATGATTTACCAGCTCCCTTGTTTTGCTAACCTGGCACTGGGGGTCGAGGTGCACAGGACCACGTGGCTGGAGGCGAACGTGCCGTGTCCAGCATTGAGCCCGTGTCCCTCACAAGCAGCCGCGAGGTCGCATACATGTCACGTTACATCATAAAAGCCGTGACTTTAATTACTTATGACTCTGAAGTCTGCTGTCACTTTAACTCCAGCAACCCTGATTCTCTCTCAGAAACACTTTGAGGAAAAAACCCTTTCAGCACGGCCTGTGAAACTTGTGCTAACTGATGCTGCTGAAGCTATCTTAATGACTGAGCTCCCCAGTCAAATCTAAGATTTTAGGTTTCTGTACTGGACATTGGCCGCTTTAATGTTTCATTTTGGGGGGCTGTCGAGAGTCTGAACCGGCTTCCCTTCTGGGACACCCGCTTGTGTGTGTCCTGGCGTGGAGTCAGAACTGCAGCCTCGTCTACACCAGCTGAGAAAGCCAGACCCCTCTCCCGCCTCCTGGACCGTGGGACATGGACGCCAGTCAGACGCTCCCATTCTGGATTTTAAATTGGGAATAGGAATACAGAGAGACAGGAACACTGTACAAGGAAGCGTCCACGTCCTCCATGGCAGTGCCGGTGGCCGGCACACTGCCCTTTGGGCCACGGCACTGATGGCAGGGTCCACTGCCGAGCGGTGGTGGGAGCTCGGCCCTGACCGGTGTGGCCATGGCCGTGATCAGGCCACGCAACACCCCTCGGTCTGTGCTCATTTCTGAACCGGGCTCTCCAAGCCTCCCCACTTTTGTGTACCACCTCATTTCCTTTCAGATGAGCCCTTTTCTCTGAAGCTGGTTAGCCTTGGTTTCAGTTCCTTGCAGGGCGCTGTGCTCCTTGCCTCTAGAAAATCCCATGATTGGTATAAAAGACGACACTGATGAATTTCCTCATTTTATCCACCACCAGCTGCTGATTCTGGACCTTCTGGGATTTCCCATACTTCTCAGTAAAATGACAGTGTAGCCATTTTAAGCTAAATTAGAACACAGCTTCGTGTCATTGGTTGTGATTTGTGAGTGTGTATGAAGTAATTTAATAATTATCTCCTCCAGCTACTAAGTGCTGATGTTCTGGAGGCGTGCATCTTTCAGGGCATGGCTCCATCTGCCTGGGACCCAGCTGCACTAAGTCCAAGACAGTGGCAGTGGAGGGACCGGCACCAGTGTCCTCTAGCTGCAGCCCCAGTGTCCTTTCACCCCTTGGACTGCTTTCTAACACCACCTAGGAGAAGATAAAACTTCCCAAGTTAGCTATTGGGCGTTCAGAATTCCACTGGCCGACAGTGTCGGGCATTTTACATCAGGTTATTACGATGTTCCCTGATGTGTGATCAGCCACCCTCCAGTGGAACTTAATTAGCAATGACGTCCTCAAAGAGCTGCCATGAAAATGCCCAGGGATTTATTTCACAGCTAACAAACAAAAGTGGAGAGGGAATCACTGTACATCTTCGATTTCCAGTACAAGGGTGGCAGTGACAGTACAAGCAACCTGGGCAAAACGGGAAGGTCAGGGTGAAGGCTTGCCTTCTCTTTGCTCTCTCTGGTTCCTCTGAGGACAAGGGGAAATCCTCTTCTCTTGACATTTCAAGCATGGAATCCAAGACAAACCACCTTGAATCAGAACTGTGGAATCAAAAAAGTCATGTTATTTCTCCAAACACAAAGGTGAACAGCTAATCTCCATTAAGAGTGAAAATGAAGGTTAAGAGCCTTTACACCTTTAAAGCCAGAATTCATCCCCGAATTCCTCCTTCACTTGATGAGGGCATTGAAGGAAATGCTGACTGGGCACCAAGTGAAAGTTACATGAACGCACACACAAGCACACACACACACACACACACACAGAGCTGGTGGGGCTAGGCTTTCTCACTGTGGAGTGTGCCTCATCCGGGAGCTGAGCAACGTTACGTGGCCTCTTCCACGTGGCCCGTCCACTTTGCCTCCCTGGCACCTGGCCTCCCACCTGGGTTGCAAGGAATCGTGAACCTGAGGCTTGGGTAATCCTGGCACCTTCTGTTAGCTCCAGAAGAAACTGAACAAGATAGGGGCTTAGGAAAATTATGGAAGCCTTGAGGTTTGTCCCTGATAAGAGCTGGGTGGGCAAGGGCTGCACGGGGTCTCTGTAATTCAGGGCTGGCTGTAGCCGACTATCTCTAAGTTCTAACCCAAACCCTGAACTTGACCCTTCGTGCGGCCTGGTTGGACCCCAAGGTGTGGTTCAGCCCCTCCTAACTCAGGTGAGCGAGGAAGACAGCTCCAGGGGTAGAAGCAGAGGTAGTTCGAAAAGCCAGGCCTTCAGATTCGGCTGGGATGCGGGAGTGTGTCAGGTATTGAAACCATGGGAAGATGAGCCCCTCACGTCGACTCCTGACCCACCCACCTCCTCCCTCGTCCCAGCAAGCTGTTGTTGCCGAGGGGACCAGTCCAGGAACCTCAGCAACCGGGGGTCTAGAGGAAGGAGTGCAGGCGGAGCCAGGCCTGGGCATGTTCTGTGACCTGTGACAGAACTTACGCATCGTGGGGTTTGAAACGGGGACTTTACACTCTGCTTGTCACAGTCCTGCTGTCGAGTCTCGCTCTTCAGTCTCGCGGCAAAAGTAACATTTTATTCCGGGTTTCATTTCTCTGAACTCACCTTCTTTTCCTTTTACTTCTCTCTCCTGAATGCTCAGCTCACCTGCGGAGGAGTGATAGTAGGGCCATTTCGGGGGGCGGGTGCTGGAGGGCCAGCAACGCCCGTGGTTACACAGATGGCATGGATGGAGGAGACAGAACTTGGCTTAGCACCGGGAGATGAGCGGAACCCTGGGCTTCCTCTCCTGAGATGAGCACAGTGCACGGTGTTTAGGGAACAAGGTACTATTGTCTGGCGGGTCGCGTCTCTGAGCTCAAGGAGAAGGTCATGGGTGGGCAGATCCGTGAAGCTCCTGCCCACGTTGTCAGTGACGTACCTGCAGGTTAAGGGGTCGCAAGGTCCTGTAGTGTCACGGCCGGTCCAGGTGGTCATTCTTGTTGCCTTTGGGGTGCTGTCCAGTATCATATCCACACTCCCTCCTCAGGCCTTGCCTGGGACCTTGTGTTAATGCTCAGGACACTAGGTCCCCAGCCTCACACTTGAAGTCTTCACATGGAGCCAAGGACACCTCGTGTAGCAGGGCTGCCCCCAGCGCCCCTCCAGGCTGGTGGGCCCATCCCCTCCTCCTGCGGATGCTGCTCCAGACAGGTGTCCTTGGCTTAGGGCCTGGTGACTGGCCCCCTGCCCTTGGCCAATGACCATCTGGAGCCTGGACCCTGTGCCTCCAGGGAGACAACGCTGTGGTACCACTCAGGCTCCAGAGACCCTGGGGTCATCCTGAGGCTGGAGCTCACCTGAAACCCGCCTCTGCTCATGGCTTCCTCTGCCTTTCCTGCCTGCCCCTCACTCTGCGAGTTTCCCCTGGAAACACCCCTTCAGGAAACCCGTGTCCTAGAATCCCATCCCAGACTACGCCTCTAGATACCCGGATCCAAGATCACCATAAACAAGGTGGGGGTGGGCGAGGTGCGCCCACAGTTCTGCCCCAGGAGGGCAGACCCCGTGGGCCTCGGCGAAGACGGTGCAGCCGAATTCCTCAATCACCAGGGTTGCCGAGAGCACGCGGGGCTAAGAGCTGTGTCCCAGCTGCTGTTTGTCATTTACTCCATGACATTAAGAAAACAAATACCAAGAATAAATGAAGAAAATATGTGTTGGAACTCTTGTTACATTGGGAAAGAGGAAACTGGTAACAGATGCTAAATTCACAAATGATTTTTAAGCCTTTGGTTATGGTGCACCTGCTAACATTACATCATGTAAAGCAAGTCACACAGTCACACAGCCCAGCCCGCAGTGAAGTGGTGGAGAGCTACAGGCCACCATGCACCGGGGAGGGTGTGTGTGAATATTTTTAAACAATAATCTAATGCGCCACAGTACTGCAGTGCCCTGCCTCCTGGGGGTGTCGGGAGAGTTAGGTGGGATAAGATTTGTGCAGTGCTTAGAACTGTGCCTGGCATTCCTTTCTTCCTTTCTTTCTTTCTTCCTTCCTTCCTTCCTTCCTTCCTTCCTTCCTTCCTTTCTTCCTTCCTTCCTTCCTTCCTTCCTTCCTTCCTTCCTTCCTTTCTTCCTTTCTTTCTTTCTTCCTTCCTTTCTTCCTTCCTTTCTTTCTTTCTTTCTTTCTTTCTTTCTTTCTTTCTTTCTTTCTTTCTTTCTTTCTTTCTTTCTTCCTTTCTCTCCCCTCCCTCCCTCCCTCCTTCCCTTCCTCCCTCCCTCCCTCCCTTCCTTCCTTCCTTCCTTGCTTCCTTCCCTTTCTCTTTCTCCTTCTTTCTATTACCTATCTATCTATCATCTATCTATCCGTCTGTCTATCAACCTGCCTACCTACCTGTCTATAATGTTTCCACTTTATTCTTCATCTTTCTACAACCAGTAAAAAAAAAGAAATGGAAGACTTGCAAAATTCTCTTAAATATCTTTTAAGTGTGTCACTCACCCCTACTGCCATAGGTATAAGGAAGCCCATGGGTTGTCCTGAGTGAATCACCCCAGCTAGACTCCAGGCTTCCTCTCCTGTGCCTTCCAACCCACTGCAGCAGAGCGGATTGCGATTCTTTGCTTAAAGCCCTCGATGGCTCCTAACCACCCTCTAATTAGTCCATGACGTGACATATAACACTGTGGGCTTGCTCCCTGGTGCATCCTGCAGGCCGCTGGGCAATGTCCTGGCCTGGCCTTTGGGGAGAGAGTCTGGACCATACTCCACAGGACGTCATGCTGTGATCCTGTGTGTACCCGTCCTGGATCTCTTTTGGGTCCTTTGGGAGGCAGATTCCCAGTGGTTCGGCTTGATGGGTTCTGAACACACTAGTGCTTTGGAAAGAGGATGAAAGCTAGAGGGAGGAGACCGATGGGCCATGACATAGGCTGGACTCAGAAGGGAAGAGTTGGGTCCATGTGCAGCGTGGCCATCATGGGCACCAGAAGAAAGCTCACAGCCTGTGGGCCGAGGAGGCTCGCCTTCTTTGGACCCAGTGTGGGTGGGGCAAGTCTTTGCTGTGGGGAATGTTTAGGACTTTCTGAGTGTCAGTTACATGTCGCTGCTTAAGGAGCCTTCCCACAGCTTAGCTGCCTAAAACAGCATGAGGCTTTCCTCACGCTTCTGCAGTTGGGCGGCGGCCCTTCTGCCGACCCCTCCTGGCTTCATTGGTGAGACTGCTCACTGGAGGGTAGAATGGAAGGTGGGCCCAGTGGGGAAAGTTGGGCCCGTCTCTCATCCTCAGGGAGGACAGACAGTTTGTCTCCGCATCAGGAACGTTGTAAGAGCACAAGCTCCAGTGAACAGGCCTGGCTCCAGCTCTAGGAGCACATATACACTGATGTCTCATTGGCCGAAGAAGGTCACATGGCCAAGCCCAGAGTCAGGGTGGGAGGGGCCCCACGGGTGTGGGCGCCCCCAGGCCTGATGCCTTGGTGGCCATTAACACACCAACCTGCCACCCTATGTGAAATCCAGAGAAGGAGTCGTAACTCAGAGCCTTCCGGTTGCAGTTTTAAAGACTATTATTTGGGTGAAACAAGGTTTCCCCCAATAGGGGGACAGAGAGGATTAGGTATCCTTGACCACGGTGTCGAGGTACAGAGGAAGGAAACGGAGGCCAGGAGGCAGGGCGCTAAGTGTAGCCTGTCTGGTCACGTGATCTGGTCAAACCACTCCTGCCCCAATGGATTAGAAAGTCCAGCAGAGTCAGGCTGAAACAACCTGGGAACCTCACCAATCCTGTTTGCTTCTTTTCTGCACCAGGCTGTAAACCTGAAAATGGATTCCACCTTCCTAAAGTATCCTGTGTTTTCTTTTTTTAAAAAAAATATTTATTTATTCTTTTATTGGGCTGTGAGGCAAGTGGGATACAGTTCCCTGACCAGCGATCAAACCCGGGCCCCCTGCATTGGGAACACGGAGTCTTAGCCACTGGACCACCAGGGAAGTCCTTCTTTTTCTTTTTTGTAAAATTATTATTGCAGTATAGTTGCTTTACAATGCTGTGTTAGTTTCTGCTGTACAGCAAAGTGAGTCAGCTATATGTATACATATGTCCCCTCTTTTTTGGATTTCCTTCCTATGTAGGTCACCACAGAGCACTGAGTTCCCTGTGCTATACAGTAGATTCTCATTAGTCATCATTTTATACATAGTAGTGTATATATGTCAGTCCCAATCTCCCAGTTCATCCCACCCCCCCCTCCGTGTTTTCTTATCTAAAAAAATAACCATTCAATGATTCTTTGCATGCCCTTTGCATTGTCTAGAGGGAGGTGCTGCAGAGCTCTGGGCAGAGGGTGTGGATGTATAATTTTATTTCACACTACATTGGAAGAACACCTCTACCTAGAACGAGTGTGTTGGTGTTCCCATGAAGCTGTGACCTCACGTCGACAGTGGCTGAACTTCTGTTAACAGGCTGCTTTTCTCCATCTCCTCTTCATGACCCCGGAATGTCTGGGAAGCCACGGCTCCTAAGTGGGGTCCTCTGAGGTAGCAGCCTCCCTTCCCAGGGCTCCAGCTTCCTTCTCTACAAAAATGGAGAGATTAAAGGGCATGGTCTAGGAAAGTCCTTGCCAGCCCTAAGTTTTGTGATTCATTACTGACCAAGTTTTTCATCCCGCTTCCTGCCCCACCTCCAACCAACCCTGGGCCATGAAGCTACTGTGCTCTAGAAATCAGCCACATCTTGGGTGGGTGTGGGTGTGGATCCTGTGGAGAAAACCCAGGAGGAGACAGAAGAACAGGGATGGGAAACAGCAAGGGTCCCATCCCCTGGCAGAGGGAGGTGCAGGATGGGGTCTGGCAGAAGCAGGAGACCCTTCCCTTCTCAGCCCTCTGCCCCGAACCACCTCCACTGTCACAGCCCCCCACCCCCCAGGCCCCAGCCCCCGGCGCCAAGGAGACCATCACTGGTATGGAAGCTGGTGGGACTTATCCTTAATCCTTAGCTGGCTTCAACCGTCATAAGGAGATGGCTTAGTGAAGTAAGTCAGAAAGAGAAAAACAAATACCGTATGCTAACACATATATATGGAATCTAAGAAAAAAAAAAAAAGGTCATGAAGAACCTAGGGGTAAGACGGGAATAAAGACCCCGACCTACTAGAGAATGGACTTGGAGATATGGGGAGGGGGAAAGGTAAGCTGTGACAAAGTGAGAGAGAGGCATGGACATATATACACTACCAAACGTAAGGTAGATAGCTAGTGGGAAGCAGCCACATAGCACAGGGAGATCAGCTCAGTGCTCTGTGACCGCCTGGAGGGGTGGGATAGAGAGGGTGGGAGGGAGGGAGATGCAAGAGGGAAGAGATATGGGAACATATGTGTATGTATAACTGATCCACTTTGTTATAAAGCAGAAACTAACACACCATTGTAAAGCAATTATACTCCAATAAAGATGTTAAAAAAAAAAGGCACTGATTACAGAACCATGGCAAGGAGGGAGTCTGAGGGGGACTGGGGGCTTCAGGGAGGGGCGTCAGGGAGGGTGGACCACCAGGGCTCTGAGAGAGGGAGGGTGTCTGGGGGGCACAAAGGAGGCAAGAGGCTCACAGAGGGGACAACCCCCCCCCCCCAGTGAAGAGGATGATGTGCTGAGATGCCAGGAAGGTGACCCTCCTTCGAGGGCAGCACTTCAGCCACAGGCTCAGGGCTGCAGTCACCTTCCCTGTAAGTCCCACTGACTCATGTGTTTGCAGAGAGTCTGAGACTCTGGCCGCATCCGCCACTTGACCACGGTGACCACCAGAGGGGAGCCTTCGTCCGCCGATCATCTGTCCTTCCCCTCCTTCTCCTTATTGCAGCTTCACCATGGGCTGAACACTCTGAGGGTGCCCCCAGGGTGACTGAGGATCCCACCTGGGAGACAGTTTTGCAGGCTGAACCCTCTGAATGCTGCCTGGGCTTGGGGGGGGCGGTGCGGGGTGCGGGGGTTCGGGCGATGGGACTGAGCAGAGCAAACGCCAGTAGATGGCAGCAGCCTCCCATCATCCTGCAGCGAGGCCCGCGCCAGACGTCCCCAGGCAGGGGAGCCGCCCAGGACTGGCCATCGGGGAGAGAGGGATCTTCAGGGAGCAGGTGACGGTCAGTGAGCTGTCCTTCAAGTTCGGGTCCACTTGTTCCAGCAGCCGGGGGTGAACGTTCTCACTCAAGTCCTACAGCCTTTCTGAGCCCACTAGTGCATCTCCCATCCTCCTCCTGGGCCTCTCCTACCTGTATGTATATTTCTGCCTCATCAGGCCATGAGCTCCTGGAGAGCAGGCACTGATCTCCTTCCCTGTGTGATTTGCCTCAGACATCACTGAAATAATCACAAACAGGAACTGGCTGCTACTGTTAGCACCACCACCACCAGCCAACCGTGAACACAACACTCGGTCATTCCTTATAGACTCACAATAACCATTTCGTAGGTACTATTACTATCCCCATTTCACAGATGAGGAAACTGAGGCACAGAGAGGTGAGGAAAGTATCTCAAGGTCACACAGCTTGTCAGTGACAGAACCAGGATTTTAGCCCACGTAGTCTGGATCCAAGTCCATGACGGTGCCATGAAGTGAGCTGTCTGCAGTCTCCAAGTCCTTTGGATATTTGAGAGACTCTGTGCTGGGCCAAAGTTAAGCTGCTTTTGAGCTGAAGCTCAGTAGATGGGGCCCTTTGCAACTCCAGGGTCACTGCCCCTCACCGTGAACTTGGCACCAATCCGCACTGGTATGTCTGGGCCCAGACCCTCCTTCTGCTCCGAACTCCCTTCCCCTTCAGCTGCCTCACTGACTTCCGCTCGCCTTTCGTGATTCAGCACTTTTCCTTTGTCCATGAAGGTGACTGTCCAGGTTGGGCTGCTCAGAAGTAGATGAGCAACTGCAGGTGGTTTCTAGGGGTGCAACCCCGGGAAACACTTTTGGGGGGTGGGGAAGCAGCAAGGAAGGGAAGGGCATGTGGACTGTCGGGCTCCTGCCAGGGAACTTCTGGGGGACGGTGGGCCTCAGGCGGTGCTGAGTGGTCCCACCGGGACGTTAGTTCTCTAGCGCTCTCCTGGGCACCAGTGGAGGCAAACCGTCAAGGATGCTGGCAGCTGGGAGGTGAGCAGGCAGGTCCTGATGTAGAAGGACCACGGGTGTGTGGCACCCGTCCCTCCCCCAGCCCTCTGTGTGGGTTTGGCGCCCTCCCTCTGCTGACCAGCACCCATCTTTCCTCGTCTGTTCACCCATCCAGCACCTGCCTTCTGTCGAAACTGAAGGCTCTTCTCCTTGATTGATTTCTCCAGCACCTGATCAAGTGTCTGGTGCAGACCTGTTATGCCAGGCCTGAAAAACTCACTCAGAAACTTTAATTTATGGAGGAATGTGCTTGCATAATTAAAAGAGAGAAATGTGTTACAGAAGCTGCAGGAACAAAAAGCAAATTGCTTCATGCCATTTAGAAAATCACCCAGAAAAATTAAAATGTATAACAGGGAAATGGAGGCAAAGGGAAAGGTAATCAGCAGCCTGGAGGCCCAGAAGGAAGATCAGGTAAAAGTGAATATGAATCACAGGTGGTGAGACACCCATTCTCTTCTGAATACGCAAGGATTCAGGCAAGAGTTTCAACAGAGTGAAAGGCTGGTCCCCTTGCTGCGTCACACGTGGCACTCAGGGAAGGCAGCCTTCTCGGCCTCCTGGTGAACCTGGCAGCTGAGTTGGATGGACAGTGTGAGTGGTCATCTGGGTGTTCTGTCCACGTGGTCCTCAATTATCACAAAGATGGGGAAAAGCATGCTTTTCCTTATACTTTAAGGAATCTTTTAGGATCCTAAATTGCATCAGACCCCAATCACGTTTTGTTTTGTTTTTTAAATAGAATACGATGTTGGGAGTTCCCTGATGGTCCAGTGGTTAAGAATCCGCCTTCCAATGCAGGGGACGCAGGTTCAATCCCTGGTCAGGGAACTAAGATCCCGCATGCCTCAACTAAGACCCGACGTGGCCAAATAAATAAATATTAAAAAAAAGAATACCATGCAAACTTTATTAATTAGAAAGAGAATGTCTGTGTCAACGTTATTAAGGTGAAGATAATGAAACAGAATACAGGAGGTGATGCAATTTTAGTCTACAGACATCAACCTATTGTTCCATCAATCTATTGACCTGTTTACCATCTACCTATATTTAGTGTGTGCAGAGAAAAACGACCACCACAATAACACATGTCCTTGAAGGAAATACGCTAAGGTGTTAATAGTGGTTATCTAGATGTGAGAAGTAGAGTCATAGGAGTCTGTGAAGAGACAGAAACTTAAGGGGACTTTCATTGTCTACTTCCTATAGTTAAGTGCAATTTGAGTACAGTATTTTATGATTTAGCAAGCATTTCTTTTCTGTTTTGTATTTTTAAATTTTTAATTAATTAATTAATTAGTTTAAATTAATTTTTACTGGAGTAGAGTTGCTTTACAATGTTGTGTTAGTTTCTGCTGTACAGCAGATGGAATCAGCTCTACGCATACATACATCCCCTCTTTTTTGGATTCCCTTCCCGTTTAGGTCACCACAGAGCATTGAGTAGAGTTCACCCAATCATGTGGTTTTGACGTCAAAGTCGACCAGGGAAGGGGGATGGATGATCAGGGCAAAGTGGCTCTGGGGTCCTGCCCTGCCTGCCGGCCAGCATCGAGCTGCCTGTGAGGCTGCGGACACCCCCAGAGACGTTTAGGTGGGCATCACACTGGCCATTAGGGCTGCCCTCTGAACTCTCCTGCCTCTTCTCATGAGAACTGGAGGGCTGCCCCTTCCCATGTGGCAGGTGTAGTCATCGGACTGGCTTTGGCCAACAGAGCAGAAGAGGAGATGATGTATGTCGCCCAGTGGCACTTTAGGGAGTGGTGCTCGCGGCCTCTGTGCCCAGGGCCCAGGGTGAGCACGGCATGGAGCAGAGCCCACCTCGGGCTCTCAGTGCCTCTTGGAACAAGCAGGACACACAGCCAGGTGTGGTGTTGCTGTTGTAGCCGAAGTTCAGCTTCCTTGTTTCTGCAGCAGATCCCAGACCATCTTGACTGCTGCAGCATCAGGGGACCAAGAAACCCCTGACCGGATGCCGGGTGAGGCACGCGCCCACCCCAGGGGCTGTGAGCTCTGCTCTGATAGCTGTATTAACCGAGCCCAGGGGAGGAGGAAGGAGAACGCAAAGAAGAGGCAAAGGAGAGGCATGGGATCCTCATAAGCCTCTTCCTTGAAGTGTCCTCCTGTTTCGTTCGTTACAAAAAAAGAAAAGGGGCTCTCCCCACTCATTAGGTAAGGACAGCCCATGCTAATTTATATTGTGATATAATTGGCCAGATACATTCAGTTGTAGAATAAAAAGCATTTCCAGAGCATGGACGTTTTGTCATATTTGCATGACATAGCCAGCGAAAATCTGTTAGGAGTCTCTTTCTGAAGGATCCTTTCGGCTGCAAACGGAAATACAATTTCTTATAGCGCTTTGAAATGTCAGCCATCTCCCCGTAATGGTTGTAATGGCCGCATGTGTCTGGTTTAGAGCGCCTCCAAACTCAGGATGACCTACAACATGCGGAAGAACAATTTCTGCCCCGTGATGGTGAGTTGGGGAAGTGAGCTTTTCGTAAAGACAGAGGGTCTCATGGAGGACCACCCCAACTCCGCCCACATTCATCGTCAGGACTGCCAGGTGCTTCCAGAAGAGATACCTGTGTCAGCTCTGAGGGTTTGTCACACACACCGGTGATGACATCTTTATAAACCCCAATGACATGTTTCAGAGGCTGAGTCTCCTGCAAGGAGAAGGGGACTTTTGTCCCACGTACTGGCACCAGCAGGCTGGCTACATTCACATGGCTCCATGGGTTCTTGGGTGTCTAATGCTCTTCTGAGGATGAACCCCACCCCCTTCTATGACAGTGACAAACTGAATTTTGATGTTTCCGTGGTGACAACACTCGGGGAAGTGGCTGGTGGAGCTGAGCGGGAAGGGAGGTCTTTGAGCCTGATGACCGGTGCCTGTCCCTCCTCTCCCCCACTGCTCATGGCACTTTCTCCTCTATACATCTTTAAGTTGTTTGTTTCTCTGCTTAAACTCTGTGTATGGCCACCACCTATGACCTCACTAGTGTGGATTTTGGCCTCGCTGTCACCACGCACTGCCCGCCTCCAGCCCAAAATTTCCCACAAAAGAAGGTCCCAAGACACTGCTCTCCCAGCCTGCTTCCTGGTCCTGTGCTCCATCCTCATTACTTCCCTTGGCCAGTGATCACAGCACAGGTGGAATCACCTACAGGCAGGCCATCCCTCTGGGGCTGGCACATGGGTGCCCCCTGACGTACCCCACACCATGGCTGCCCAGAGCCTCATGATGATTACCATGGCTTCAACCTCCCCAGAGTTGTGCCTGGAACATTGCAGGTAGGATTTCTCTATAAAGGGTATGAACTGACTGCCAGGACATGGGACAAAAACAGGATTGTGTCCAGTGTTTATTTTGTATCATTACTACATTGTTTAAATCCTATAATTTAATATAATGTATAACAGGTAATTTCTAAATGTTCTTAGGTATTTCTGTTTATTCTTCCAAATGACTTTTAGCATCTTAAAAATAATTGAATAATACATTCATCAAATGGAACTCAAATCTATAGATTAGTTTGAAACAAATTAACATCTTTATCATATTTATCCTTCTCGTACAAAAAATAATAAAGCTCTAGCTAGGTCTTTTTATCTTTCTTCTCTGTAAATTTTTCTTGTTCTTCGTAAAGAACTTGATTGTTTCTTAAAGATTTTTTTATTATGATAAAAAATGTGCATAACATAAAATTTGCCATTTTTAAGTATACGGTTCAATGGTACATTCATATTGCTGTGCAACCGTCACCACATCCACTTCCAGAAATTTTTCATCTCCCCAAACTGAAACTCGATGCACATTAAACACTAGCCCACCCACCCCCGCCCTCACCCCCACCTCAGAGTCCCTGGCCACCACCCTCCTACCTTCTGTCTCCGTGAACGTGACTGCTCCAGCAACCTCGTGGAAGTGGAACCATACGGTGTTTCTCCTCTTGTGCCTGCCTTACTGCCACTTAGAATAATGTACTCAAGGATCATCCATGTTGTAGCCTACGTCAGAATTTCCATCCTTTTGTTTTTTTTTTTAGTATTATTGATATGATTTCAATTTTCTTAAATTTATTGAGACTTGTTTTGTGTCACAACATATGGTCTATCCTTGAGAACGTTCCATGTGTGCTTGAGAAGAATATGTATTCTGCTGCATTTGGATGGAATGTTTTGTATAAATCTTTTAAGTTAATCTGATCTAATGTTTCATTTAAGGCTGCTGTTTCTTTTTTTTTTTTTTCCATGCCATAAGACTTGAGGGATCTTAGTTACCCGACCAGGGATCGAACCCAGGGCCCCTGCAGTGGAAGCGAGGAGTCCTAACCACTGGACCATGAGGGAATTCCCAAGAATTTCCATCCTTTTTAAGGTCAGGTGGTATTCCATGTATGTATAAGCACATGCATATCCCTTCATCTGTTGCGGACGTGTGGGTTGCTTCCACATGTTGGCGGCTGTGACCATTGATGTACAATTCGTGGTGCTTTTTAAGAATATTGCTGAGCATTTTGTAGCTGCTAGAAGTGGGATTCGTTTCCTTTGTAAATTCTAATTGGTTTTTGCTAGTATCTAGGAAAGCTATTGATATCTGGATTTTTGCCATGGATTCAGCCATGTTGCTGAACACCTATATTGATTCTCATAACATTTAAGTTGGTTCTTCTGAGATTTCTAGACAGAAGAGAAAAATCTACCAACAAGGATCCTCTTGTCTTTTCCCTTCCCGCATTCTTAGCTAACTGGGTTCCATCTAAACAGCCATTGGCAGTAGGCCATGTCTTACCTGACTTATCATTCCCAACATTCAGACCACACAAGGCACCTAAGAGTTGGTTAGTGAGCCCTCGGGAGCGACTCTCACATTGGGACATGTGAAACACTGCCGTGTGAAGTCAATTTTATTTCCTCTGCCATGTGCATATTGTAATTACCTGAGCTGAGCCTCAGAGAGACCTCATCACCTGCTCGCCCAGCAGTCCCTGAGCCACACAACCTTCCTCACCAGCCTTCCTTCTCTGCGCTGCTGGGAGCGCAGCCCCTCATCACTCACAGCGGAACCTTCTGTGGGCTTGGATCTCGGTTGGAGAAAGCTGCTTTGCACCAGGCCGTGCCCCTTCCCTGGGATCGCCCATCTCAGAGAATGGTCTACATGACCGGGGGATGGGGGACAAAGGCCTGACTCCTCTGTCTGAATGTGCAACAGCTCTGGGGACCATCCCAGCTCCAGAGCTCTGCCTGGGGCTGGCTGAGGCCTCTGCGGAGCTGCATCCCAGCCTGGCTTCTCCCACTGCCCAGTCCCGCGCCCTGCACCCCTGCATCCCCACATCCGGAGCAAACTCTCCTTTCAGCCTCCTGCACGGGACTCTCCCTCTCAGAGTATCTCCAGGGAACCCTAACTAAGAGAGTGGTGGAGTCTGGACCCAAACCGTGGCTCATAACCCTGTTGACCACAGGCCTGTGAACGCTGGAGGACAGGCCAGCTCTTGTCCAGGGTGACCCAGTATCCTCAGATCTGAGACTTGCTCCAGGGAAAATGCCTTATCCAGGAAGCTGCCTCTTTGCAAAGGCCTCTTCTCAGCCTGGACGTTTCCCCTCCTGTGTCCTCAGGGAGATAGTGACCGAAGCTTCCGTCTGTACTGGGCTCTGTGAACATTCTCGCTGACCTATTCTCCTGTGATCCACTCAACGTGGGAGGCTGGACAGGTCACATGAACCTCCTCTACTTGTGAGGAAATAGGTGGGAGGTGGGTTGAGGAGAGGAAGCCAGGTCCTGTGATTTTCAGTTAATCCCCCATCCCCACCCTTACTGCACAATAAGCCTCTGTGGGGTCCCCGGCCTTGGGACGGTAACTTAGGGGGTGTCACCTCCGTCTCCCATAGGAATGTCCTGGCTGCTGTTGAGACACAAGAGTCCTGAGAAACACTGGCCTCCCCTGAGGACATGGGTCGCTGCCCAACAGGCCGCGAGAATAGGCAGCCACAGTTGGGCAGAGGGAGTGTCACCGTCAGAGGCCCAGGCCGCTGCTCCCTCTTCTCTGTCTTTCCTGGGCCTCTGTTACTGGGGCCTTTGCTCATGACATGGCCCTAGGCGTCCTGTCCACACTGCAGCTTCCAAAGGCCAGGGAGTTAGGAGGTGATCATGGGAGGCCGTGGGGGAGGGGAGGGGAAGAGAGGGGGGAGACCCCCCCCAGGGCATCTCTCACCTCATCCAGAGCAGATCCTTTCCTAGAAGAGCCCACAGACCCTTACACATCATTGGCTGGAACAGGGTCTTGGCCCGAGGCTGAGAAACGCTAGGCTCCATCGTCTGGTGCTTTTAGTCTTTGCACAAGGAGCAGGCAGGACAAGGGGGTAGGGAACAGTGTCTTCATAGGAGACTCCACAGAGGGCTTCTAGAAATTCCACTGGACTCTGAGGGCTCTGGGTGTTGTGTGTGGATGTGTGTGTAAACACACGTGATCCTGGAGACCACGGTTCCTCACGGGGTCAGTGAACACAAACAGTTCCTCCTCCAGGTAGCAGCTCCGAATGCAAGATGCAGGCCTTGACGGTGAGACTGAGCGAAGACCATCCCCTGGAGATGCAGCAGCCTCACCTTCAGCTGAGCTAGCAGCAAGTGTCTTCCTCCTGCCAGTCAATGGGGGTAAGACTACAGGACGGAGGGAAGGAGCCAGTACAGGGAGCCCCGCAGGAGGCCCCTGCCCCCCTGCTCAGCCTGTGGCCACCACACACCCGCTGCCCAGCCGGGCACGGGCGGGGCCGGAGAGGATGCACCCGGGCACGGTCAGTGCCTCAAAACCGGGGAGACGCATTGACCGCTGAAAGGTGCCGCAATTCAGGGAGCATGTGGAAACACACCGAGATGAAAGTCAACTCGTGGATTAATTCCTAGTGAGCTTAATACAAGATTAGCATATGCAGGCTCACTAACCAGGCCAAACAGACATTTAGCTGTAGCATTTGGTAGTTTCTATGATCTAGGCATCTAAAGAATAAGACAAAGAATAACCTACAATCTCATTGCCCAGACACCCAAGGCTGACACATGCTCATTGCTGTAGTATTCAAACAGGACCAAGAGGTGCAAAATTTTAAAATATCGAAAGCTGACAGCCCATTCTCCTACCCGTTCCACTTCTCATCAAAGACACCCACTGCTCAGAATTACTTCTGCTTCCTTCCAGGAAAAGGCAGATGGTCTGCTCCCTGCCCCCATTCTCTCAGAGGGGTGTGTGTGTGTGTGTGTGTGTGTGTGTGTGTGTGTGTGTGTGGTACACACACATAAGCATAGTTCTGTCTTCAGAAAGAGCCTTATATTAACACACTGTGCGCTCCCTCCTTTCAATAAAATAATACATAGAAAATTCTTCCCATTTTAACACGTGTAGTGCTGTCTGCCTCTTCTTGGCGGCCGTGTACCCTCCCATCACATGCGAGCACCAGGGTTTATCTCACATGGCCCCAGTGCTGACCTCATGTTACAATCCCCGTACAATCCCGCAGCCTTCATGCACACGTTCTGTTGACAGTTGGCAATAATCCCTACGATGTGGGGGGTGGCCTGTGGCCAGGCTCCGGTCTGTGAGTCAGGAGCAGCCTTCCCCTTGTGCAGTCACAGCCGCTCCACATCCTGGCCCTGAGAACTTTTCTTCGGTGTGGTTTCCTCCTGCCCTGGCCTCTTCCTCAGGTCACCTCCTGCCTCTGCGGCTGGTGGATGTGCATCCTCCCTGGGTCCCCGCTGCCCACCTCCCTACCCGCCCCTCCCCTGCAAAACGGAAGTCTGTTCACACCATGGTCATAAGAGGCTTGTCTGGAGTGAATGGTTCTCACGTGCAGGGCTCCTCACAGACCCTGAGCAGCAGGGCCCCCCCGCCTGTTCTGTGCAATTAAAACGGTGAGACTTTACACCCGTGGTCAGTTGAGAGCATTGTCTTCTCCACCCGGCATCTCCGTCACATTCTCCTCCTCTGGGTGGTCACAGGCATTGCGGTATCTGGTTATGAGTTGAGTTGGGGATGCACTGAACTAAGGGTTAGTGGATTACCACCCCAAGATTCCTGGTCATTCCCGTGTACAGTGACATTGTCTCCAGCCATCCCAGTGTCAGGAGCACCTCCATCCACCTGGGGTTGGACTCAGGGCAGCAGGGTCTTGATCAGCACCTCACATGGGAAATATGTGACCAGTGGACAGGAAACAGGTTTGAAATACATGAAGCCAGAAGGTGGCCTGTGGAAAATTCTTCCCATCATAAAATATGTAAGATTATGAGTGGAGGATTTGGTCCTTTTTTTTTTTTTTTTTTTTGCGGTATGTGGGCCTCTCACTGTTGTGGCCTCTCCCGTTGCAGAGCACAGGCTCCAGACGCACAGGCTCAGCGGCCATGGCTCGCGGGCCCAGCCACTCCGCGGCATGTGGGATCTTCCCGGACCGGGGCATGAACCCGTGTCCCCTGCATTGACAGGCAGACTCTCAACCACTGTGCCACCAGGGAAGCCCAAGATTTGGTCCTTTTTGACACCTAGTCTAAAATGGAAGTTTTCTCCTATTGGAAATTTACTCACTAATGTGGTATATGCAATCACCCATGCACCTTTCATTTGTTTTTATTTTGGATGGTAATTAATGAGATCAAACAGAATTTCTCAACTTTCCTCATGTGTAGGCACAAGACAGTGTAGGGTAACTACCCATAGCAAGGACATGTCATAGATCCAATGTGTAGGGGTCTTGGTGAAGTCTGGCAGTTCCAGACAAGGTAGAAGTACAAAATCCTTATGCCAATTCAATGAGCTAATCAGTGTAGTATAGAATTATACACAATTTTGAAGCTCGACAATTTAAAAATGCTGTGTTTGGTGAGCGTTGTCAATACAGAGTCTTTCAGATTTACCAATCTTAAATCAAGAAAATAGAGGAATTACTAAAATCTTAGAGCTCATCTATGACAGAAAACTGACAAAACTTGCCCATATTTGACAATAATTTGAAACATTTTCTATTTGAATGCTATTCCCAACTATGAGTTTTGAAGCAGAAAGAAAATGTTATATGCCATCAATTTAAAAAGAGATCAGCATTGTTTGTAGAGAGACTGGTTTATCTTTCCATTATGTTTATAGAAGATGGTGTTATGAAATCAATGTCCTATGTTAAGGCAATCCAGCTGTCACTCATTAGCTGAGGATGGAAATATGAACAGAAACTATGACAGAGTTGTGTCAGGGAGTAAAAATAGTATGTGACAAAGTAAAAATAACATGGATCAAGGCAGAAACAATCTGCTGTTCCATCCACAGGATGGATGAATGGATGGGGACAAAGCCAGCGACAAGCTCACCAGGAAAAAATTCTCCCATCCTCATCTTTGAAAGGTCAGAGCTCATCTTTTTTGATGAACCACTGCTTTCTCACTCAGTGAGCGACCTGTTCTCTAGATTCAGGGACTATCAGAGACTTTGCTCATCAGGAGAAGAAACAGTCCTCAGTGCCCGGAGGACCAAGGTCACTTCAACCCAGAGAAGCACGCTGCACGCAGAGGCGCAGAGAAGACTTGGAGAAGGGGTTCTGGAAAGAACGTCCCAGATCTGACTGCACGTCGTGGTTGCTAAGCAGATGGCCCTGGTCCACTTTGCAGTGACTCTGGTACCCGTGACCCCGCTTCACTCCGAGCCCATCAAAGTACGGCTTCAAAACCCCTTTCCCAAAGCCTGCAATAACTCTTCCTCTGCTTGGTGAGTTGCCCGTCTCCCTGGCTGCAGTGAGCCAGTAATGATGACTCCTGGCTCCAGATTTGTTTTTGGAGAGCTGACTGCACTATGACATATGTTATTTTTCTGGATTTTGTGATGTTAGGGTATTAAAGCATTTTAGAATTTGTAGTATGCCATGATTTGTTTTTTCCTTCTAAATAAAATACCTTTTGTGCTTAGCTTGGCATTGGTAATACTGTAGCGTTTTTCGTAAAGACGGCCCACTGAACTGTCCAGGTCTCAGGCCAGTAGCACCCAGCCCGTCTTGGGCCTCACGCCCCATGTCCTCCCACCTTCCCCCCCACACCCAGGTACAATGGCACCTGCTGTGTTCAGTCCTCCAACAGGCTCACGCCTCCCCTGCCAGGAATGTGTCTCCACTGACCTGAGGGCATTTCTAACCTCCTGAATTTTAATCTTTTACCACTGACTTGTGACATTATTTTTGCTAAAGGCATTCTTAGAAGAGGCATAATATTTCAAAAGGTCAACCTGATGGGCTCCTCCCCTACATTATTCCAAAGACCTGGCAGGGCCAGGAGACAGCTCAGTGCCTGTGGCATGACCGCAAGACTGACGCTGCCCACCCTCTGGCCTTTTGTCCCAAACACAGCCCGTGTGGCACCGAGTACTGCCTCCCCAACCCCCCTCCCCCCCCCGCCTCGAGACCCCCGTACCCACGGTCTCGTTTGCCTGGTTCGATCTTCCTCTCCGGACACGATTGCCTCTCTGGGACCCTAGGGCAGCTAAGAAACCCCAGCACGTGGCCAGTTTTCGTCAAGCAAATTCCAACCCTGCGCAGAATAGGGACAGAGGCTGTTTCCCATTCCATAGCCGGGAAGACCTGATGCCAGTTCTAATGGGTAACATTTTAGCATCAAGCTTTTTAAGACCATTATTAGTTATTAACTTCCAGGCAGCCAATGAGGTATTGGGGAATCAGACTCGATTCTAAGAGAAATAGCAATGGCCACTGGGCACTCTGAAAAGGCTTAGACTTTACGATGTCTTCTCCAGAAGAGAAAACCCATACTATTAAGTGGAGATTCATTCTGTGACCCTGCTGGTGGTGATATGATTGTGGATAATAACAGAAACACCGTCAGCGACCATGCCTTCCCATCACGGCTTATGCATCAGGGGATTTGTGAGGCTGGAGGGGTGGGAGTGAGGCCCTGGACCCTGAACACTGGTGTCACACACGTACCCTTGGGGAGCTGAGTCGTCCTTCCTGAGTCTTGGGTTCTGTGTCCATGGAACAGGTACAGTGGTGCCGCCCGCCCCACGGAGAAGAGTGGACGAGGTGATGGACAGGGGGCTGGTGTTATTATCGTTCATATTCGGGTTTTGCTTGCAGAAGTCAAGCACTTTTTCTCACGTGACTTTGGGGTTCGAGAGGATTAGAGAGCGTTAGGACATGAAGATGACCTTTCAGTCTGAGCAAGCCCTTTCTCTTCCTGGCCTCACGCAGAGTTGGGCGACGGTCTCCCCCATTGGCTTCCGCTCTAGTGCCATTTTCCACTCCTGCCAGGAATTCAGGGCTCTGCGGTTGACATCCTGAGCCATCATGGGATTAATTAACTGAGATTAATTAATAATTAATTAATTAATCGAGATCACCAGGACAGGGTAACCAAGTTCCCGGAAAGGGTGAAGATGTCATGGAAGAAGCGAGGGTCAGGTCCAGGTAAAGGTCGGAGTCACAGGCGTGATGGTCTCCCTGAGCTGGGGGTCCTGGTGGAGGCACCGCCTTTGATGGTCTTTTCTTTCTCAACAAAGGTTCAAGTTCAGATGTTTGAGTTTTCAATTTCCAACCCGTAGGATCTGATTAAAAATTGGCTCCATGACGGGTATCAGGGCTGAGCAACGGCTTCAATCCAGGGTCACCCTGACCTGAAAATCAACATCTAATTTGTTCAAGGGAGGGATGTTTGACTTTAACCTTTTTTTTTTCTCTTCTCCCAGAGAAACGAACAGACTTCAAAGGGGCTTCGACCCACCTAAACGACACGTGCTCACAGTCTCTGTCAGGCCATCAAGTTCAAGGGTTGTGACCAGGGATGTGCATTTCTCCCTCTTGTTGGGGTTCGTGCACAACTTTGTAAACACCATTACCTCTCCTGTGATGGTGTGTCCGGAAGAGAAGAATCAGTGCTTGGTACACAACTTCAGAATCCATTCTGGAGACGCTGAGGAAAGTATCAACTGTTGTGCTTCTTTAGATGAAGTCTGAGGCTTTTTACTTTAAACTGTTTCACTTATTGAATGATTCTAGTTAGAGCCAATAAAAGTGAGGACATAAATTAAATGATAATGGAGTCTAAAAATCACTCCACCGTTTTTCACACGTTGGACAAGTAGAGTGACTGAGAATCAGAAATTGTCTTTAATTTGGTTCTTCATCCCACTGAGAGAGTGACTCCTCCGGGGATGCATCCAAGAAGCTGCCTAAATGGGTCAGAACGTTTAGGGTTCAGAGGTCTACGTAGGTCTTGCGATGTCGTGATTACTCTTTGGGTTTTGACCTTCTGGGTCAGTCCTAAATGAAGAGACCATTTCTTCCATTGAGGGTCGTGGGCCTATAGTTAGCTGGTCCCCGTCAGGCAAATCCTGACCTCTGCTTTTTGGATGTATGGACCCACGGGTGGACTGGTATAAGGAGTGTGTGGGGATGACCTCACAAACGGGGTCAAGTTTGTTTTTTATATATGTGTGCATAACTATTACGATAATAATAATGTGAGTACAGCTCTCTCCTTATAAGCTTTGCGATACATACTTTTAGAATAATTTTAAGGAGTGGAAACATACCCCATAGCACCTTTATCTTTCCAGACTTCAACTGCCAATGGTCACTGCCTATCTGATTCTTGCTTTTATGATTCTGTGTCTAATTCTCCCACGGTGTTTGAATGTATAAATACCATCATATTCAGTTTTCTTCAAAGCGTGCTCTGCAGACACCGCGCAGGAGACCGCAAGGGGGCTACTTAACATACGGGTTCCCGGACCCCATCCAGACATGCTGAATCTTAACCCCAGGGGCGAGAGTATGTGTGTGTGTGTGTTTGTGTATGTGTATGTGTGTGGTTGTATGGGTGTGTTGTGTATGTGTGTGGTTGTATGGGATGTGTGTGTGTGGTTGTGTGTGTTGTGTATGTGTGTGGTTGTATGGGGTCTGTGTGTGTGTGTGTGTGACCTGATCAACCCCTGCCCTGTTGTTGCTGTTGTTAATATCTGACCCTTTCAATCACTTGCCAAGAGATGCTGCTGCCATTGGATTTTATTGGGAAAAAAAGCAACAGAAAAGGAAGGTAAACACACCACAAGGAGCTTTCCATGTGGGACTGTAGGACTCCTCTCCTCCCATCAGTAGAACACATCTTCTGATCACCCCACCCACTCCCCCTCTCTTGGTGGTAGACGCCCCAAATCATGGATGCCCGTCTGCTGCGCTGTAGAAAGCCATCAGCAGGGTTTGCTATGTTCTTCTCAATAGGACATTTCTCTTTTTTTCCCCCCAAAACAGCTCATATTTACCGAGCACCTGTAATATGTCAAGCTCCACACCTGGTTTTCGTGTAGTTCATTTTCCACTTGAACAACTTAAAATACATATTTGAATAAAGCAGAAGTCTGCATGGTGTTTACTCAGAAAAACAGAGCGTTTTCCTGTCCAATCAGTTACACACGGGCCATGAAACATCGAGTCAAAAACTGCAGCCTCAATAAAATGGATGGTTTTCCTGGACTGTGGGAATTAAAACAAAATTGCATTAGCAAGTATGCATTGCTCATGGCTCATGCAGCATAATTCTCCTGAGAATTCATCCAGATTGTATCAATAGTTGCTCCTTTTTATTACTGAGTAGGAATCCACGGAGCGGAGGTACCACAGTCTGTGTAAACACTCAGTAGTTGAATGACTGACATCAGGTTGTTTCCAGTTTGGGGTACTGTGAATAAAGGGAGGCTGCTATCAACATTCCCGTCCAGATTTTTCTGCGAACATAAACTTTCATCTTTCTGGGATAAAAGAGTGTAATTGTTGGATCTCATGTAAGTTGTATGTTTGGTTTCATAAGGAAGTGCCAAGCTGTTTTCTGGAGTGGCTCTATCAACTTACATTTCCAGCAGCAATGCCTCAGGGACCAAGTTTTTATGCATCCTTGTCAGCACTTGATACTGTCACTATTTTTTTTTAATTTTTGGGCTGTGTTGGGGCTTCACTGCTGCCAATGGGATATCTCCAGTTGCAGTGAATGGGGGCTACTCTTCACTGCAGTTCGCAGGCTTCTCTTTGCAGTGGCTTCTCTCATTGCGGAGCACAGGCTCTAGGCGCGTGGGCTTCAGTAGTTGTGGTACGCAGGCTCAGTAGTTGTGGCTCGTGGGCTCTAGAGCACAGGCTCAGTAGTTGTGGTGCACGGGCTTAGTTGCTCCATGGCATGTAGGATCTTCCCAGACCAGGACTGTAACCCGTGTCTCCTGCATTGGTAGGCGGATTCTTAACCACTGCGCCACCAGGGAAGTCCTGTCACTATTTTTTATTTTAGCTGTTCTGATAGATGTGTTGTAATATCTCATTGAGGTTTTAACTGGCCTTTTCCTATGATTAATAATGTTGAACATATTTCATGAGCTTTTCTGCCATCTATATATCCTCTTTTGAAAAGTCTCTTTCCTCCACTGAGTTGCTTTTGCACCTTTGAAAGAAATCAGTTGGACGTATTTGGTGGGTCTCTTTCTGGGCTCTCTACCATGTTTCATTGATCCACGAGTCAATCCCTCAGCCAATACCTGCCTTTAATACCTATAAATTAGGCCTTAATATTGGGTAGAGCGATTTCTCTCACTTTACTATTTCTGTCAAGATCATCTTAGTTATTCTAAGGGACTGTGCTATTCCATATAAATTTTAAAATAAGCTTATCTGAGTCCATGAAAAACCTTACTGGAACCAGAATAGCCAAAAAATCTTTGAAAAAGAAGGGGAAAATTGGAGGACTAACACTTCCCAGTTTTGAAACTTACTACAAAACTACAGAATCAAGAGAGTGTGGTCTTGAGAGAAAGGTAGACATTTAGGTCAATTGTCTAGAATTGAGTCCATTCAACCACCCATCCATCCATCCATCAATCCATCCATTCATCCATTCAACCACCCATCCATCCATCCATCAATCCATCCATCCATCCATCCATTCATCCACACATCCATTCATCAGTCCATCCATTCATCCACCCATCCATTCACCCAACAACCATAGTGTGTATCTACTGTAGCTGTGAGCTCTGCTGGGGGTGGTCCTGTGGGAGGTGGATGAGTAGATGCACAATACAGCACAACACTACAGGTAGAGGGTGCACAGGTAGAGAGGTAAGAGAAAGCTTTTCAAGGCAGTTATCACCTAAACCTCACTCAGGGACATTTGGCAATATCTGGAGGCATATTTGTTGTCATGACTGAAGAGGTGTGATTGGCAGCCAGTGGGTGGAGGCCTTCTCCTACAATGCACATGACAGCCCATGACAGAGAATGATCTGGCCCCACACGTCCACAGCTCCGAGGCCCTGAGTGACAGATGAGCAGTTAATCAGACGGAGAAGAGGCAGAGAAGGCATGGGGAGCAGCGTGTTCAGCATGTGTGTCCACGTGGCAGGAGCCTCTGGGAGCTGGGATAGAGAGATGAGGTCCCTGAGTTCCAAGATTCTCAACTGTCCTGAAGGCAACTGGGAGATAAGAATGATTCTAAGTAGGGGAGGGTGTGACCAGGCTACGTTTTCGGAATAGGAGCTGTTTGGCAGGGGCAGCAGGGTGGTTTGGCAGTGGGTGGAGGGGCCAGTGCTAGGAGTCCTGCAGGGGCAGGGAGCTCACAGAGGACTTCTCCTGCACTGTGGCCCGGCAAGCCCGACACACATATTTACTATTCTCATCTCTGAATATTCGGCATAAGGCATGTCTCTTTTGAGATATTTCATTAATTCCTTTTCATTATCATATTTTTCAAAAAATTGACCAGATAAAATAACAAGGACCTTAGTTGAGAAAGTGTGCCTGGTGGTATTTGTTGGGCTGAGGCTGGACTCTTCCTGACATCAGAAACGTTTCTAGAATCACAATGTAGCCAGAGATCAAGTTCTTAGTAGGGCCTGAGAACCTGGGAGCAGCTGGAAGCTGGCTCCAAACCTCCCCTGGACAACAGAATTCTAGGTGCGCCCATTTTTCTGGGGTTGGCTCTGACTAACCAAATGAAAAATTTAATTGAACCCAAAGAAAAATCAATCTCCCCTTTTAATTTTAATTGGAACTTTCAGCCGGCATGAGCACTGAGAAATGAACTTCATTCCCTGTTTGTAATGTTAAAGGGAAAATTAATGTAATTAAAAAGTAACCACTGTTCATTGTTCTGAAATGTCCCTCCTGAATTATTAACACAAGCAATACTGCCCTCTGATAGCCACGTTAGGGCATTGGTACCCTGCTGTAGGGGTTCCCAGTTCTTGCCTCTCCTTTGCAGCCATTCTTCTTTAGAATATTTACCCAGATTGACCTCATGTATCTATAGCAGGGGCTGTTGGGAATTAATTCTTTGTGGCTGCTGTCAACCTGGCATTAAATGGGACTCTTCCCTACCTCAACCAAGAGTCAGCTCATTTCTACTTTTAAGAATTAAAGAAAAAAGCTAACGTTTTCATCACAGGATTGAATCTGAACCCCAGCATGGAAGACACATTTCTATCCAAGCTAACACTCTCTTCCCAGATGCTTTTTCATGCTGTTGTAAAACTGAGTAAGGCTTCATAGAGGAACATGGATCCAGCTTGTAAATGAAGTTGCTAGGGGAGTGAAATTATAAATAATAGAAAAAGTTAATCTTTCTCAGGTTTTAAAAATAATAAATCTCTGTAATTAAGGTGTTTCCATTTTTCCTTCCCAAGTTCAAATTGGATTTTGTATATAGAAAGACATCATTTGGGCATACATAAAAATGTATCAGAACTGGCTATGTGAGAATCATTTAAAGTGATATTAAGAAGCACGGCAGACTTATATACAGGTGTAAATGCATAGTGAAGTTCTCTATGGAAACTCCAGAGTGTGTGGCTTGTAATTTATAGCATGCATCTTATTTTATTTGGGTTGTAATAATTTGAACCCTCCTTTCCAAAAAGTAAGCAGTTCCAGGCAGGGGATCTGGGTCATCATCTTCGTTTCTCCTGTAACAAACAATATAATGCAAAATAGAAGAATTCTATTTCATGACTTGAGTTGATAGTATTGAGTCATGAAGCCCATTTATAGCTGACAAACCTGGCCCAAAAAAGTCCCTTTGAAGAAATGAGAGATAAGTCGAATGATCACTGACCTCCTGGGTCTGGAAAGACCGGGAATATTGTTTTTATCGCATAATAGTAGTGAGCATATGTGTGTGCTCCCTGGGCAAGAATCAGAGGAAAACCCCACGGCCCTGGCATTGGAGATTTGTTTACGGTTCTGCAGTCTGGGCTGGGCCAGCTGGGCAGCTCTCCTGGTCTTGCCACTGGTCAAGCTGACAGACTTGCTGGGGGCTGGGCTCAGCTGGGATGCTGGGATGACCTCTGTCTTTCTCCACAAGTGTCAAGGTGATGGCCTCTCCATGTGGTCTCTCCACCCAGGTACCCAGGCGTCTTATGGCCACATGGCTCTTATGTGGTCTTATGAGTCTTATGGCTCAGGCCTCCCCAAAGCATAAGCTGTCTTCTTGAAACTTAAGCCTAGAAATGGTACAACGTCACTTCCTCTGATTTTATTGAATATAAGGCTTCATAGGGTCAGCCCCAACCCAAGCAGAGAGAACCACACTAGGGTGTGAGCCTCATGGCATGGTCCCTCGGGAGATACCTGTCTAGCCTACAACCACAGCCACTCTGGGGGATGGGAAGGTCACTTATTCTCCAACAGAGTGTGGCCAGTGGAAGTCTGTCAATCTCTCCAGAAAGGAGCCATAGGTGTGCCCTTGGGGCCCTCCTGAACCTTTATGACCAAGGAGAAGAGGGGAAGTTGAGGTCGGGATGGACTCTATGCAGCCCCTCTAGTTGGATGAAGACTGTGTCTGCCCTTAGGAGAAGGGAAGCTTGTTTTCCACGTCCCGCCATGGGGGTAACCATCTGCCAACTTGTTTCCTGCACATCTCGGAGGACAGGGAGTGATGTGTTTTCCCTTGCTGGGGAGCAACCCTGCTCCAGAGGCTCCAAAAGCCTGATGGGTCTGGGTGACCAGGGGACACACTAGATTAAGTAGAAAAATATTTCAGCTCACCCAGGACATTCGAGGCTGTGAGAGAGGAAGCCCAAAGTGAATAACTTATAATACTCGTCTCCTATTGAACTGGTGGAAGAACAAGAAAATTTAATAGAAAACAGTAATGAGAAGCTTTAGAAGATGTAGTCAGGGCACAGAATTACTTTTAGGAACTAAAAGTAGGCGAAACAATTGAGTTTTCAATTAAAATGTGTAACAGATGAAGAGAGAGAGAGAGATGATTATGGCTGACAATTGAATTACAGACCTGGAGATTGAGCAGATGAGAGAGCCTGCAGCACAGTGAACACACACACACACACACACACACACACACGCTCACTCAGGGTACGGAAGCTACAGGGGAAAAGATAAAAGACGTGGAGGACAATCTCAGGATACCCAATATGTGAGCAATAGAGTCCACAACAAAGCAACAACCAACCAACCAAAAGGAATGGGTGTAAGGAAAGTAATACAGAAAGATTTACAGTAAGCCATGAGCATATCTACGAAACAGAAACAGATTGCAGACACAGAGAGCAGACTTGTGGTTGCCAAGGAAGCGGGGGAGTGGGGGAGGGAAGGATTGGGAGGTTGGGATTAGCAGATGCAAACTAGTATATATAGGATGTATAAACAACAAGGTCCTACTATAGAGCACAGAGAACTATATTCAATATCCTGAGATAAACCATAATGGAAAAGAATATGTAAAAGAATATATCAGTATGTATGTACGACTGAATCACCTTGCTGTACAGCAGAAATCAACAACATCGTAAATCAACTATATTTCAATAAAATTTTAAAAAATAGAGTGATCCATGAGAAGCTTAAAAGCATTCTTTGCTAGGCCACGGGTGGTGGCTGAGGAGCTGGTCTTCTCTTTCGTGTACATGGAAGAGTCTTCTCTGCCGTGGCTGCCGTGGGTTCCTCTGAGCTGCTGACCACTGGTAAGTTTTCAACAGGTATGCTGCTGGAGCTCAGGGCACTGACTGGTGGAGCTGGCGTTCCTCCCGGGAGACCCTTCCTCCCTGTTAGTCCTCCCACACTGAACACCCTCCCCTCCTACACTCAAGATACTTAAGTTCTACACTGATCACCCAGGTGGATCTCATGGGCAGAGCAAATGTGAAACAATAGTAACTTCACTGGACTTATTCCTACCCTAGAAGTCATGGGTCACAACGGGATGTGCCACTGTCCCATGACCTGCCAGGTAACAGGTGACAGGTGTCAGCTTCATGCCCCCTATCGATTTTGACACAGGACAACTCCAAACCATTTACGCAGTGATACACTGTGGTCCATGTTTGATCCCCAGTGTGGGCTTTCCCAGCTGTGACGTTCTGCCCCCACTCCCTGCCCAGCCTGGGTGGTTCTCAAGGTGTCCCCATGATAGGTGTCTGCAGGTCTCACTTTCATGTCCCTGTCACCTCTAGGAGAGAATGTGCTGGAGCAGAACACAGTCATTGTACTCAGGCATGGAAGTGAGAGCACCTGCTTGGAGTTTTTGAGTGTGTAGCTTATACGGTATGAAAATTTGAAGTGCCTAGAAAATACAAAGGATCCAAACTCTGGCAGTTCAACTACAAGGCCGTTGGGTGCTGGGCCCCTTCAAAGTTGTACCTCCAAGATTCTAAGGCAGAACTGGGAGCAAGCATTTAAAAGAAAATAAGCAGTGTATATATTGTGGAGACTACTCCTGTGAGAGCCGTGGAAGGAGCGACCTCTCCTTCCTTCTGGAGGCCTGATATCTGGGCTTTCAGTTCAGAGACGTGGAGAAGAATTTGTAGTGAAATCCAGGGAACTCCTGGAAATAGTGGCTATTCTCTATTACCTAGAGAGATTCTCACTTCAAGAGTGCTGAGGTTCTTTATGACATCAGAATAGTTTTTTAGCTGAACTAGAAACAATCCAGAATCTTCATTAGGTCGTTAGGGTAGGTTGAACAAATGAACATGAGTCCTTGCCTACATGCATCCTCACCATTGAATCATGACCTTAAAAAGTCTCCTGTCTGGAGATGGAGTCTGTTTGTCTAACTGCTGAATCTGGGTTGGCCATGTGACTTGCCTTGGCCAATGAGATCTTAGCAAATGTGATGTAAGCTAAGGCTTGAAAAGTACCTATTCATCACTCTTCTGGTCCCCTGAGGCTCCTGTGTACCAAGCCCAGGCCAGCCTCTTCAATGGTGGGAGACACACGCTCAGCCCTCCAGCCCACAGCCAGGCAGCTCACAAACATGTACGGGAGCTGTCCCAGACCACTGAGCAAACTCTCAATCTTCCAGCTGAGATAAACAGAACCACCCAGGTGAGTTTAGCCAAAATTGCAAATCTACAGTCGTGTGCTAGATAAATACTTGTTTTAAGTGACCAAAACTTGGAGGGCTAGGTACGTGTCTCACACTGCTCAAGGGGCTAGCCTAGGCTTGTCATGCAGCAATGGATAACTGATACATGGCGGCAGGTACATACAGCAGACGTCACCTTGGAAGACTCCATCCTCAACATCTGTGCTGTATGTGGGCGGGGTGGTGTTCACACAGCCCTGGTCTCTCTATGGAAGGGGTGACAAGTCATGTTGTAAGGAAAGCGTGGGGAACGAGAGACATCTAAGAGGCACCGCTGGAGAGTCCAGTCAGCTAAAGACTGTTCCAGAAGTGATGCCGGAGCACAGGTAGCCTGACAGGCCAGTAGCATTTGGGCTTTTCCACCTTGCAGAGCCCCCGCGAACTTGCCTTAAAGCTAAATCTAAGGAGCTGGCAGAATCCTCTCCTGCTCTCTGTGGGGATTGTGTGGGAGCTCCGCCCACAAGACGGGGTCAGCTGGGATGGGCTCAGATGCTAGAGGGCTGGGTTCTCCTGGGCAAGACCAGCAGAGCAGGGATGTGGTCGGAGTCCTGCTTCCTCAATCAGGTGCTAAACTACAGCATCCAGGTTCTCTCCACCTGAGCAGAAAGGGTTCATACCCTAATCTGTTGTGATAACACATCTCCTGCATGAGGATGGGGCGGTCCCAGGGAGCTGCCTTCCTCAGGCTCAGCTGGGGTCTGAGCCGCTGCTCCAGTACTAAGATGCAGGAGTGGGTCCAGCGCCTTATCCTAGTGCCCTCCCCACATAGGATCACCGGGGCAGAGTAACCACGTGCTGTATGTCCCGTCCCAGGGATCCTGAAGGGCTGTGCTGGGGAGCACTGGGGTATGGGCAGGAGGCAGGACCCTCTGCTGTCCACCTCTCACCACAATGCCGACAGCCCACCCTGAGCTGTGAGCCTCCCTTCTCCCCGAGATCGTGGAGGGATGTTGTGAATTGCTTCCTTCGGTTTAACATAGTTTGGGGAAGTCATCTATTTTCAGATTGTGAGCGTTTGAATTAGGTAAGCCATGTTGCCCTCCAGCCACAAACTTCTAGAGCCCCTGTCTTCACAAAACCTGTGTATGCACAGAATTTAAAATAAATCCAGTAATGAATGTCATCTTCATTACCATTGCCGTTGGGTCCCATCAAACAAAACTTCCTTGAACGGAATTTTATTGAGGTCACCGCTTACTCCTCTGTCACTGCCCTGAGCATAGCAGAAAGCGATTCAGTCCCTCTCACTTGGGGAACAGAGGGCCAGGCTTTCTGGGCTTGATCGTGGGCTTCTTCTCTGAACCTTCCTCCATGGGCTTTGCTGTGGGCTTGGGAAGAAAATGTTCTATTTTCCCAATAGGCTGCAACTCCCAGGGTCAGGGGCAAGCGAAGCGAAGGGACCTTCTCATGCTTTATATGTGCTCTGTTTTGCAGACTCCTCTAAATATACAAGGATGCTTGCTGGTGTGACAGGAAAGACCCCAAGGAGCCCTCATTTACCAAAGGCCCCTTAGCTCTCGTCGGCAGCACTCCCAATTCCTCCCACCTCCCGCCTAACGTTCTCCCTGCTTCTCCCACAGAGGCACCACCAGCCACGGCTACTTGCCTTGCTTGAGGCCCATCACTGAGTATCACGATGATACTAAAATGCAGACTGGCTGTCCTGCTAATACCTTTAGAGTATGAGACCTCAGAATGCCCTTTCATGGCGTGGCTCAGGTATTTCCTGTAGGTTATTGCTTTTTAACTCAGATCATCTTGGAGAGAAATAGGTTTCATTTATATTCTAAGCTCATGCAAAGGGCAGCCAAGCTTGCTGTTTCAGGAGTTTGATTTATTTTACAGAAATTAGCATAACCAGTAAAATCAAATCCATTCCCTGCCCAAGTGTGACAGCTAAAGTGGCGCATTTACATGGGGATAGTCGGGAAAGCGCCTCATTCTCCAGGCATCTGCTTTGTTTGGAGCCTTTTGTTATGTGCATGAAGCAACCCCTCTGGCTGGTCCTCTTCCTGCATTCCTGAACTGGCTGTGAACGTTTCCTTATGTAACATGGCATCTTCTTCTGATTTAGACAGTGGTTCTTTTGTTTATTGCGGTAAAATATACAACATACCATTTATCATTGTAGCAACTTCTAAGTGTCTAGTACAGTGGCATTAAGTCCGTTCACATTGTAGTACGACTACCAGCAACCATCTCAGGAATTGTTTTTTCTTTTTGATAGATCTTTATTGGAGTATAATTGTTTCACAATACCGGGTTAGTTTCTGTTGCACAACAAAGGGAATCAGCCATATGCATACACATGTCCCCATATCCCCTCCCTCTTGAGCCTCCCTCCCACCCTCCCTGTCCCACCTCTGTAGGTCATGACATAGGACTTTTTTTTTTTATCTTCCCAAACTGTGCCCTGCATCCCTGAAACAGTATAACTCCTTTACTCCCTCAGAGGCAGTCTTCACCAGGCATTATCCCCGTCTTGCTGTTCTTCCGCTCTGACACTGAGCAGGACACAAGTAGCCAAAGGATAAACCTTTGTAGCAGATGCTCTCAAAGGTCGAGCCACACTCCTGGAAGTCCTCAAACCCTCCTGCTAGCCATGCTCTGCGCGCCTGCGGCTCCACGGAGAGCTTGCTCCCCATGCTGCCGGGACGGTCAGAGTCCCAGAGCTCACACCCCAGCATCCTTCAGCCAGGAGGGGCAGCAGGGCTGGTGGAGAACAAAATCCTTTCCTTCACCCTTTTAGGCAAGTCTGAGGCAAGTGACACTTCATCTCTGGGACCCCCAGGATTGCACGTGAGCTGCCCAAGATGGTGACCTTCTCTATGTCAGTTTCCCACATGTCATCAGGGTCCCCCAGGAAGCAGACACCGAGAAGTTAGCACTTTCTGCAGTTTCTTGGGGGCAAAGCCTGTGAAAAGGAATAAGGGGGAAGAAGCATGTTGGGTGGGGAAAGGACTCTGCCATGCAGACCCCACACCTCTGATGGGAAAGGGGTCAGGACCAGCTGTGGCACAGCCTGAGGTACCTCGGCAACCCTGTGAGATGCTCTCTTTGAGGTCAGATCCCCCTGGACGGGCACCGTGGGCCCCAGCCGCCCACTGTGTGGTCATTGAGGCCATTGGCTGGGGCCGCTGGGAAGGGTGTGTCGATGTCCAAGCAGAGCATGTCCTGAGGGGCTGCAGCTGGAGGCTGTGACACCACCATCCTCTCAAGTCCTGTCCCAAGGGCATTCCGGGCACAGTTCCGCACACACCACTCCCCGTGCTTGCTCCCTCATCATCGCCCAGACCAACGCCTTGCTCTCAGATCCTTTCCTTGTGGTCTGCCTCTGGTGGACGAGATGGAAACAGAATTTATTTTTAAGCTAAGATGTACTGAGTAGGTTCTGTGTGCCCACTGTGCAAAGTCACGTCCCTACGAGGCAGACACCATTAAGATGCCCATTACATGGATGGGGAGCTGAGCCTTACAGAGGCCAAGCGTCCTGCCCAAAGTCACGCATCTGATAAGAGAGGACCTGAGATTTCCATCCGTCTGCAATGCTTTCTTTCCCACAATGGTTAGTGTTCCTGGGAGTTAACTCTGTTTCCACCCAAGGTGACATTCTTTGCCGGGAGTGTCCTGGCTGCACGCTGGTCAAATAGTTAGAAGAGACAGAGCTGATGGAGACCTTTCAGCAGCCATTGAACCATGGCAGGAGTTGTCTTCCCAGACTCGACGTCGCTCTCACGGGACGCGTGGAGCCCTGGGCATCGGTCATGAGCAGGTGTCGCAAACAGCCAGGCCGCGTTCTGCCTGGGGCTCTAAGCCCTCTCATTATACGTCGCGTTCTTGCAAGGAGAGTTTCAGGAGGGCTGCCTGAGGAATGGGGCCACTTGAAAACTGAGAGGGACTTTGCTGCAGACGACTTCCCATGCCTGTTGTCTGCAGAAGGCCAAGCAACCGGCATCAAGACCTGCACGGGGAACAGGATAGTCGGAGCTGCGCGCTTGGCCAACACAGGATTTCCGTCTCATAAGGCTGGCCCAGGAGGCACCTTTTCTTCTGCATTTCCCTTTTATAGTCCCCGAATAAACAGATCAAACAAAAGGCATCTGCACGTTTGCAGGATTTGAGATAGGCGTCCCCCTATCAGAAAGCGATTGCATGAAAAAAAATCAGTTAAGAGCGAGGTTTCCAGTTTATATAAATGCTCAGATTATCCCACAGGTTATTAAAACTGAACAACAAGCCAAACACTGCAAAGCTGTTCACCTGCACACACCCTGTGCGCTTGGAAATGGAGCCTAGCTTCTTTAATCGCTGTAACATAAAGTAAATATCTGTTTCCCAGAGGACCTGACTTTAAAGATAGTGTGAAATTAAGTGACTCCAAAACCCACGTGGGCGTCATGGCAGCAGCTATGAAACGCGGTGACTTCCTGCGTCATTGGGAGCAGTGCAGGAAGGTTGACATAATGAGGGGATTGGCTTTCCCTTCACTTTCTTCCTTATCCTTCAGATTTCATTGAGGTAATTAAGTCCTGATTGTTCCTCCACTGCTTGATGCTCTGAGACACGAATTGCAAGCAGTGAGCCTGCAAATTGAGTGCAAACCCCCAGTCACTTAGATAATGACCCCAACAGAAGACTCCTCAGGGGCTTCCCTGGTGACGCGGTGGTTGAGGGTCGCCTGCCAATGCAGGGGACACGGGTTCGTGCCCCGGTCTGGGAAGATCCCACATGCCGTGGAGCGGCTGGGCCCGTGAGCCATGGCCGCTGAGCCTGCGCGTCCGGAGCCTGTGCTCCGCAGTGGGAAAGGCCACAACGGTGAGAGGCCCACATACTGCAAAAAAAAAAAAAAAAAAACTCCGCGCACCTGTCTCAGCGTCTCAGCTCAGGTCATACCCTAGCAAAGGGGCCCAGCTTGCTTCCTCATCCCCTGGGAGAGCAAAGGGGCAGAGGAAACGGGGCGTGAAGACTGGTTCTCTGAGGGAGAAGCGGTGCTGAGTGACAAGAGACAAGGGGACGAACCGAGAGACACAGGGGCAGAAAAGGAAGGGGAGGGGTGGAGGGGTGGAGGGGGGGAGGGGGGGGGGGGGGGGGGGGGGAAGCAGAAGGAGTTGGGGGGAGGGGAGGAGAAGGAGGAGGAGGGACACGGGACACATCCTGTGCTCTGCCACACTGTCCATGACAGGCCCACTTCCCATCTCTCTCCACCAGGTTTACTGTTAATTTGGCATCAAACTAAGAGTATTTTTCTAAGTTTGCTCTCTGAAAACTTCCATAATTATGGTAACAATGATGACTTGACTTTGTATAGTGCTTCATTTTCTCTGACGTACTTGTGATGGTATCTTACAGTTTTGGGGTACAGAAAGAGCCACACTATGGGCCCCCAGGAAGCTGGGTGATGTGAGAAATGAAGGGTCGAGCCCACCCTAATACGAGCAGGAGAACACCCCCAGGTAACTCTCTTTGGGGCCAGGAGGTACCTGGTGACGAGTGGTGCATAATAAATTGCTCCAAACTCAGCAGCTTAGAATGCCACTAACCCTGCTCCCAGGGCTGTGGGTCAGGTGCTCAGGAAGCACTGGGCTACACCATTCTGGTTGGGCTGTGCGTGCTGTTGCGATCACCTCGGCTGGACCTGCAGCCCTCTGAGGGCTCAGCTGGGCTCATCCCCAAAGTGGATGCCCCTCGTGGCCTCTCCAGCAAGGGAGACTCAGGGCAGTTTGACTTGTTACGGGGCTTCTGGTGACCCGCAGCGAGGGCATCCCAAGAGAACAGGTGTGAGCTGCGTGCCCTTCCTCCTGGGCATTCTGTTCATGACAGATTCAAGGGGGAACCCCAGAGCCCACTTCCCAATAGCAGGAGCACCAATCATGTGGGGCTGTGTTTTATAATCACTAAGGAGACTTTCCCAGTGAAGTGACTGAAGGGAGATGACCCCAGCCGAGCCCCATCCCAGGACCAGGATCCCAGGAGCTTCTCAGTCCTACAAATGCTTCCTGGATCTCAAGGAGTAAAATGCACAGGATGCCCCAACATGGGGCCGGTGCACTGAGTTATTAAGTAGGTTAACATACAAACACCCTCCCCACATGGGCTGTCAACTTACCTTCTGTTGAGTGACAGGAAGAGGCCAGGGATGGTGGACGGAGGAGGGGAAGGGATTCTGAGTCTGCACATGTGGAAGTGAGCGCTAGACACAGAGAAAGTCAGCATGGCCTCTTCTTTGTCTTACATGACTCAGGGAGGAAACGCTCGTCTTGGACAGAAGCTGCATGAGTGGTGTCTGGTCCATGCCAAGAACCTGGCACAGATGGTGGTCCAGGCACAGTCCCCCACACCTGCCTTAGCGCCATTGGTGAGCACCAGGCAGCCACAGTGTGACGTGTGCATCCTCTGTAGAACCAGCTGCATGTTTCGCATGTTCTTCTTCATCAAGGAAACCACTGGGCATGTGTGTGCCTGGTGTGACGTAGCACTGGGAATAAACAGACAAATAAGACATAGCTCCTGCCTTCAAGGGACTCACAGGCCGGCAAATGAAGCTAAAACTACAAACTTGCAAGCGTGCTGAGAATTGCAGATGTTTCCTCGATTAACATTTCAGAAAAGGCCTCTTGGAGAAGGTGCAATTTGAGCTTAATCCTATAAAGTAAGCATGCATCTCTGCGTGCGTGCCTGGTGTGCTGAGATGGGGGTGGGGAGCAGTTGGTAAAAAGGCAACTCCCAGCCAAGGGTTCAGTCTGAACAGCCAAGGCAAAAGGAAAAGGTGAGGTTCTTCCAAGTTCTGCTACATCTGCTGTTCCAGGCAGGTCCTCCCCCAACACACGCAAGTGAGGCGGGTGGGAGGCAGGTGCAGCTGTCCAGGGTCCCAGTGCATCCTTCCCTGACTCTGCCTCGCCTCCACTCTCTCCCTCAAGGCCACCGTGACTCAGGAAGCTCCAAGGTTGTGATGAACCCTCTATTAGTTTCCTATCGACTCTCAGGCTGCCTTCCCTCCAGTCCAGTTTTACCCTTGGGGGCACAGAGGGAAGAGTAATTACTGTCCCCCAAATCACCCCTCCTGTGCTCACCAGCTGTTATCACATTCATCCCAGTCTGAGCCTCTTTAGCTCAAATCTACTTCTACTTTCAAATAAAGGACGTAACGCTGCCTCCAAACACATCTAGATTCATACCTGTCTCTTCATCTGGAGGATCAGACTTCTTTCATGGTGTAAATTAATTCCAGTCAATGAACTGTGTTTTGTCTCCTCTTGTGTCTATTTACATAACTGAGGGTAGGAAGTTCTGGTTTTGAATTTGACTTGGCTTCCGGGAGCTCTGACCGGCTTGACAGCGGCTTGGAAATTGCTCTGACTCGAGTTGTGGCAGGTAAACACTCAGCCACAACCTTGGTGATGCTGCTATAATTGATTACTTTTAGTACATGAGTGGTCTGTGAAAATGGTTTTAATGATCATGAGACACTTAGAATACATCCTTCAGCCACAGGGACTCTGGTCTGCACCAAAGTAAAGCAAAATAACTTCATTATTAACCCAACAGTGGAGTCGGCTCTTGACTCCAAACGGGCAGCAGTATAGTGGCTCTTGCTGTCACTAATCATTTTGGGAATCCGTCATATGAGCAGAGACTGTTATTTCCTACAAGGATTCAGACAGGTGGTGGTTGTCACCTTCCTTCCAGGATCCAAGAGGTCAACATGCCTATTTTTAGCTAGAAAGTGATTAGAGGTCAAGAAAATTTGGAATTATTGCCACGGAAGGAACCCACATGGTGCCAACAGCAACATGATTATATTGTGTGTGGGATTGGCGAGCTCAGGTGTTGAGAAATGTGAATAGAGTAGAAATACAACTATTTTTATATAAGAGCTAATTTATATTTTGTAATTTTTTTAGGTTGAGATACATTTTTCATAAAGTTTTATGAACTTTATGTGTATACCAAAGTAATACACATACAGCAAAGAATAATAGGAAGGTACATGAGTGCACAGGGAGAGGCACAAGTCCCTGCACACCTCAATTCCCTCCCCAACCCTTCAACTCTTCCCATTATGAGTTCTGGAGGTTACCAACCAAACACTCATAGCCTATTCTGGGAGGCTTTTTTTCTTTTTTTAAATTAATTTTTTTTTGGTCTGTGTTGGATCTTCATTGCTGCACACAGGCTTTCTCCAGTTGTGGCGAGCAGGAGCTACTCTTCATTGTGGTGCACGGACTTCTCATTGTGGTGGCTTCTCTTGTTGTGGAGCACGGGCTCTAGGTGTGCGGACATGAGTAGTTGTGGCACTCAGGCTCATTAGTTGTAGCTCGCAGGCTCTAGAGCGCGGGCTCAGTAGTTGTGGCACATGGGCTTAGTTGCTCCATGACGTGCGGGATCTTCTCGGACCAGGGACCGAAGCCATGTCCCCTGCATTGGCAGGCAGATTCTTAACCACTGTGCCACCAGGGAAGTCCCTCATAGCCTCTTCTGTTGTTTCATTCATCTTAAAATAATTGTCAGACAGTTTCTAGTAATCCTTTGACTTAAATTTTAAAATTTAGGTCACTGAACCACCTCCATCTCTTCTCTCTGGCTTCTTCCCAATTTCAGACAGTGCTTCTGTCAGTTGCAGTGTAAATATAAGTCATGTAATTAAGTGCACATGTTTAAAGTCAGGTTTGTATTTCTTGTCATCTCCATTTCTACACTCACTCTCCAACCACTGTTAACTGGACCTTTGTTAGGGGAGATAACATTTATTTTATATTCTGTACCATAATTACGTTTTGTGCATGTTGTGGGTTGACTTAAGTGTTCACAACCAATACATTTCCTTAACAAAACTATGATAAAGTAAATGTTATTTATCCAGAGCCAAGTCATGTGGTTGAGTTGTATTCTTTTCTCCAAGCCCAGTATTATGACTGTGGGCTCAAAGAGCAGAATATTTCTAGGGTGAAAGGCAAGTTACATCCCTCCACTGCTCATCAGACCTCATCTTCGTTGTATTCCCATTTAAACCATGCATTTCTAGAAGGCTTTTGGCTTTTCCTGGAGTTTCTATGTGTCTTTGTTTCCTGAATCTCAATCAGGATCCTCATTTCCCCAAACGTGGGAGTCCCTGTCCTGACACACATCCAGAGGTCCTGACACATGTCCAAGGACATGATGTAGGGGCTTGCAGGGCCAACAGGAAAGGCAGGACATAAATTTTGGAGGACCCAGTTTTACACAGAAGAGCAGCAAGGAGGAATAACTAATGTAGAATGGATGCCCCTTATGTTGAGATAGACTTGGCCACCCAGCACAGGGAGGTGTGTGAGTGGAAAGAGAGACATAATATCAAAGGACCAAACTGGAACCTTATCAACATCTTTACTGACAAACTGAGGAGAGCTGCACCCACTGGGGCAGGGGGAGAGACCTGATTTGGGTAAATTGTTAATGGGGCTGCTAAACCACAGGGAGGCATATCTGTGTGTCTTTTGATGCCTAAACCAAAAGGGCCAAGTAGAGTGAGTTCCAGGCTCACTCTTCTGCCCCCTCCCACCCACTACGTCCTTGTTCAGCAGTGAGAAAACAGAAGAAATGATCTGTACATAAATACCAATGCAGAAGGAGCGGAAACATGAAATGAAAAGCATATATCAGAAGAGAAATTGACCAAAGGAGGCTGGGTCTGAACACAGTTCCCCAGAGATTCCAGAAATAACAGACAACATCGCTGTCCACAAAGAGTTAAAGAGAAGTTGGAATTCATACACGATATTAAACAGTATCAGAGAGAGACCCCAACGTGCAGTGCTTCAGATCCATGAAGATGGGAACAGAACAAATAGAACAGAAACACATTCCCCCAAAATGTAACAAAATAAATTTACCCTGAAATTCAGAGCTGGGTCTGCAGCTTAGAGGGCACCTCACATCCCAGGAAATCTACATACTCTGGGAAAAGTACAGGGAATGTCCTTCTTAACCTCAGGAGCACTTCTGTTCCCTGGCTCCGTACTTGATTGTATGTGGTTTTTGAACATTTAGGGTTGGGGTTGGCGAGCAGTTCTCCATCTTCCATCACCTTAACTTTCTGCTTTATAGTCTGGGAAATGTTTATCTTTTTTTTTTTGGCCGTGCCCCGCAGCTTGCAGGATCTTAGTTCCCTGACCACCAGGGATTGAACCCACGTCCCCCGCAGTGGAAGTGTGGAGTCTTAACCACTGGACCGCCAGGGAAGTCCCTAGGAGATGTTTATCTTTTAACCTCACTAATGACTTTATTTTAACTTCAGAAATAATCCTTTTAACTACCAAGAATCTTTTCTTATTCTTTGACCCTCTGCTGGCAGCCTGTCCTTGTCTCATGGATGAAGTTTCTCCAACATGTCTGAAGATAGTTTGGACTTTTGAAAATTGTCTCCTCTGAATGATCCCAATTTCCTGTGGAATGAGTTATTGTCGACTTTGGTTATTTCCCTCGGAACACTGACTTTCCTCCGAGGCCTCGTGACGGCAGGCTAGTGCTTCAAAGTGGAAACTACTCATATCTGCTTGTGTGCATCCCCCTTGCCTCTTCCACTCCGTCACAGAGGTGACTATCACTCAGAATTTTGGTGCAACCCATTCCCTTTTAAAAATACATCGGTTTATGAATATATGTTTAAATACTACAGTATTTCTTTTTGTTTTTTAAAATTTTATAAAAATCATATCAAAATAAACATTCCTTCAGAGACCTGTGCTTTTCTTCCATTAACATCTTGTTTACATGGCTCACCCTCATTGTTTGTAACAGTAGTTCTTTTTTGGAGAGGCGGGGTCTTGTGAGTTGCTCTGCCCAAGGAAACGTGAGTACAAGGGGCCTGTGTGATTCCAGTGGAGTCATTTAAGAGCCAGTGCGTGAATCTCTGTACAGGCGTCCACCGCTGCTGCCACTGGGGCAGCCACAGGTCAGAGTGCCCTGGGGGGATCAGAAGGCATGGAGACAGCCTGGGGTTCTGGAGCTACAGCCAGCCTGGTGTGAGCAAGAAACAAACTGTGTGTCGAATCAATGAGATCTGGGGTTCTTTCACAGAATAACCTAGTGTGCCTTTCTTTCCTTTTATTTCCAGCTTGAAATGATTTTTGTTATGATGTGTTAATCCAATTTATTTTCTACACGGGTAACTAATAGTCATCTCCACTCGCTAAACTGTCCTTTCTTCCCCCAGGGACCCGAGATGCACCCAGGATTGTGTGGTCCTTCTGCTCTGTTGTCGTTTTGTCCATCCTCCTCCACACCTATGGCAGCTCAGTACCACCTGGTCGAGGGGCCTCCACTTTCGTTTACTCCTTCAGGCGTGTCTTGTCCAATCTTGCTAAACTCATCCAATAAGTTTCAGAAACCTAAAATATCGTTCACAACAAAAAGCCCTTTGAGGTTTTGCTTATAATTGCATGTGAAGAGAATTGACGTCTTTATAGTATGGAGCCTTCCTACTCATGTGGGCTACAAGATATTCATTTATTTGTCTTTTTTTTTTTTTTTTTTTTTTTTGCTGTATGCGGGCCTCTCACTGTTGTGGCCTCTCCCATTAGCGGAGCACAGGCTCCGGACGCGCAGGCTCAGCGGCCATGGCTCACGGGCCCAGTCTCTCCGCGGCATGTGGGATCTTCCCGGACCGGGGCACGAACCCGCGTCCCCTGCATCGGCAGGCGGACTCTCAACCGCTGCGCCACCAGGGAAGCCCTATTTGTCTTTTTATGTCTCTAAATTATTATAATCTTTTTGAGCAAGGGGATGAACTTGCTTGGCTTAGGCCACCATCTGCCATTGGAAGACCCTTTACAACAGGGTTTTACAGAGTTAGCCTCAATATCCAGCCCCATAAAAGCAAAGCACAGGAAGACGAGGGGGTGGGAAGAGGACAAGACATCAGGTCCTTGCTCTGTAGTGTCTGATGCCCAGTTGGCTGTGATGCCTGTGGTACCTCAGTCTATTCCCGCTAAACCACTCTCAAGTACGTTAGGGTTTCCACAAAATCAAGATACAGGTGTGCTGAGCAAGCCCTCAGAGCTCACACAGGGGCTAAGTGAGAGCAGGAATTGGAGCAGGCCACTCTGACTGCAAGCCAGAACTTGCCCAATAAATTACGATCAGCTTACTAGTTGAATTCAGAAGCTTTGCCTGACTTCCTTCAGGTTTATGAACTGACATTGTCTTGGCTGAAAATTTTCTATCACATCTATGATTATTACAAATAAAATCTGGAATAAGGTCCTGCTTAGGCCGATAAAATGTGAATAACTTTCCAGACATGTATGTCCACGGGCCAGTTCGGCGGATGGTCTTTACGTCAGCAGAGGCTAGTGAACTCACCTCTTGGAGAAATGAGACCCCGGCAGTGTTGTCAGTTCTCAAACGCCCTCAAGGAGGGTGTAGCTGCCACAGCGTCGTAAGAATGGGCCTCACTTTCTCTTGGTCTCTGTAGTCAGATCGCTCTCCCATAACCGAGGGAGAGATGTATCAGCGGCAGAAATAAATTGCATTATATCCCAGCTCTGTCTTTGCAGTCCTGTACTTTCTGTCTGTATAATAACCTGCTATGATTATGTATGAACTTCTAAGTGGGAACAGAGGAGACTTAATTCCATTAAATTTCCCTAGAGATGGGGAGTCTGAAGCCGTAGTGTTTGGAGTATTATTTTGTGGAGTTGTTAACGACACCTTGATGAGATTTTAGTTTTATGCATCCAGTCCAGGCTCCCCACACTCGACAAATGTGAAAAGCAATAGCACAAAGAACTTTTTTCCTTCTGAACGTATAAAAGACCCCTGATTTTCCTACTCCTGCTCTAGGAGAGATGATCTCAACCCTGTTAAAATTTAGCTCTAACGTAATTTCATTCCCTCCTTTCCACAGACCAAAGTTTTTCTACCAATGCCGAAGTTCTACTAACTACAGACACAGCTTGTAAATGGTCTCAAGTCACGTGGTTTTGCAAAGGGTGTGAAGACGGGCAGATGCTGTACAGGACTGAGAGACAAGACAAGGGCTGTTGTCTAATCATACAAACTCATGTGTTGTTAGGGTGCATAACGGAGACCCTCTTAAGGATCTAAGTGTTCAGCAGATTCGTTCTATCGACCTGAGACACCACCCCGGACACAGCAGGCAAGAAGCACGCGAGGCTGGTGGGAACAGGAGGTCACCCATCGCCTCTGCCTGGTGTCCTTGGCCACCCCTGCCCATCTCTACACACCTGCTCCCTCCACGGGCCAGTGCTTTCCTGTGACCCCAGTGTCCACAGCCTGAGTCAAGTGAGTGTTTGGCTTAGCTCTGCACAAACAATGGCACCTCTGTCCCCTCTCGCACCTCACAGGGGTGCTCACCTGGCTGAGCTGGAGACACGCCCACCCCCAATCCCATCAGCAGTGGCCAAGGAGTGGGTGTCACGAGGAGACAGTATGGTTTCTTTCTGACCACAGCCTACCACAGCAGAGGAGGGGGCGGTTAGAGATGAGTGCTGGGGGAAGAATAATGCCTCTACAGATGCCCGTGTCCTAATCCTGCACCTGTGAATATGTCACCTTCCATGGCAGAGGGACCTTGCAGACGTGGTTAAGTTAAGGGTCTTGATATGGGAGGTGACTCTGGACTATGCAGATGGCCTGACGTCATCACAAGCTCCTTATAGGAGGGAGGTGGGAACGTCAGAGGCAGACGTGGCAACGGAAGCAGAGGTTGGGGTGATGTAGCCAGGAGCCAAGGAACGCGGGTGCCTCTGGAAGCTGGAAAAGGCAAGGACCAGGTCCTCTCCTGGAGCCTCCAGAGGGAACCAGCCCGGACGGTACCTCGATGCTGCCCAGCGAGACCCATGCCAGACTCCTGACCTCTAGAACTGTACGTTAATTCATTTTTGTTTTTTTAAACTACTAAGTCTGTGCTAACCTGTTACAGCAGCTACAGGAAATAACACAGGGCGGACATTATCAGAATCTCTAGTTGTAACCTAGCTGGAGTGTACAATCTGTAGCCTTCGATTTTTATGCTTCATTTAGGTTTTTCAACAGTATTTTATCCAAAGTGTGTATGTGTGAGAAAGGGAGAGGGAGGGAGAAACATAAGGGTCAAAGAGACTTTATTTTTACTTAGAAATAATTCTGGGTCTGGTGATATCTGGGTTGTCCCCTGTTTTGAAGAGTGTGTGAGAAAAGCTCTACAGATATTAAATAAAAGTGACCGGCATTCCCCCAGCCCGCCCCATTTCCATGTCCTCACCTTCCCTGTGGGTCACTGTGATGGCTTAACAATGGAAACCCTTCTTCCAGTTCCTGTTCTGTGTTGTGAAAATGTCCGAGTCCCTGAAATCAGTCTCTGGCCCCATTTCTACGGCCCCCGGGGCTGAGGACCTAGAGGCCCCTGGAAGGCATTGGGAGCAGCCGCTCTGGGTGTAGAGCCCTGACAGCTCGACGTGGGCACTGACCAGGGCCGGCGTATGTCCTTCACCTGTGAATGAGGAGACCCTCAGAGCCAAGGAAGGGGATCCAGTTCCATTTGGGAGCAGGACTTTCTGCAGGAGAGCTGTTTTATGAACTGAACCCACGAGCTGATTTTTCAAAGTAAGCAGATTCCTTCTGACTTTTTAAATGTTTTGGTCTTGAGCTGGTGGGATCTTCACTCAGCCACAGAAAATACAGGACGTTTACCTGAAGCCCCAGAAACCCTTACAGGTGCCATTTTTAGTGTTAACGGAGGAGCCCTGTTTCTAGGACATCGATCTCTGCCTGACGTGGCTTCACATCTCTTCTGTGTCCATCATGTGATAGAATCAAGATGCTTCTGTTTTTTCCCAATGTATGGTGCTGAGAAGAACAGGGTGACACCCGGGTGCCTTGGGGAGATCTGGGGTACCGAGGCAGCTGAGGTCTCCGTGTGAAAGGTCCTCTTTTACTCTCACTTCTCAAAATGTGAAGCAGTGGCTAGAGCAAGGACATCGAGGGTCTTTGCAGGGGTAAGAAGGTGCCTGGATCTCATGACCGATGCTGCTGTACTTTGCACTCAGAAGTGTTCCTCAGGCCCTAACCCAGGGCGGTGTAGCTTCTGGTTCAGAGATGGAGCTAAGAGGCCCATTTATCCCTGTTCTTAGAGCCCAAGCCAGAAGCTGCAGGCAAAGGGATGAGCCAACAGAGCACAGAGTGTGCAGAGGACAGAAGCACCAGAAACTGCTCTGAGGACCCAAACGCGCAGTAATAAAGGGCCTCTGAGTGTGAGATGCAGTGTCGCCTCCTGCCCATCGTATGTGCCGTGTGACGGCCCTGAATAGCACCTGCTGCTGGATGTGTTAGGAAAACACTGACTGCACTCAGAAACGCTCAGTTCAGTAGGCAGATAACAGACTTACATATTTTAGAAAGAGTTCTGTGCAATGTTTTAATGCAGTTTGGCATTAAAATAAGTTTATATCGTAGAACATTTAATTCCTTGCTGATGTTGGATGTCATTTCTCTTCCTTCAGTTTCCTTATGAAAACAACAGAAACTGGGCTGAAGACACCAGGTTTTCATCCTTCAGTCCAACTGAGGCTGAAGTGAGCTCCTTGGAGGGTAGGCCTGGGATGCTGGACTTGCCCCAACACTGAGGACATAAGTCCAGGGGTGACCGTGAGTCGGGAGAGTAATGGTTCTCTAGTCCAGCACAGTGGCTCAGTGGCCGTGTCCCCCCAGATCTCCGGATCCCTCTGACCCGTTCCTGTGCCCCTTGCGCGGCCTGGCCTCTGACAGCTGCACCCACAGCTTCCTTCCAGGATGGCCAGTGGGTGACAGCATCCCCAGGGTGCAGGGTGGACGCGCCTTGGGGTTCACTCCCCGTGTGGCAGTGGCCCGTCTGGCTATGCGGAAGTGTGACATCCCAGCCCCTTTCCCCAGGAGAGGATTGGTGCTCAGAGCTCCCTGGGGTTCAGGCTGAGCCTGGGACTCGGCCCAGCCTTGCGAGCAGCACGCTCCTGCCTCCATCCTTCTCCCCCCACCGCCCCCTCAATCCTCAGGGGCTCTTCCCTAATAAATACATCACGTCAGACACTAACAAATCAGTGCTCAGTGTCTGCTCTGGGGGAACCTGACCTCAGACAAGGGGGGGAGTAGATGATTAACTGCAAGAGTGGAATCCCCGTTTTTACTCAGAACGCAGGGTCATCTTTTCTGCGTTTAACTAAGCCAGCCTCCCAGAGGACAGTCTTAATGCTGCCGGATGTGTTAGGAAAACACTGACTGCACTCAGTGTTGTCTGAGTCTGTCTCTTTTCCATGAAGCCTTGGATGCAGCATCTGGTAGAGGGTGTGGAGGCCAGCTGCCTTGCCGCTCTGCGGTGTCTGAAACCATCTGCAGGCCTGGACCAGACGCAGATTCACACGGCAGGCATCCTGACTCCAGGGTCACGATAAAACCGGTAGGTGTGCAAGCCTGATACTCAGTTTGAGAATTCTAGCGTCTCTGAACTTGTCTGATCAGGTAACCCTACAGATAACCGTAGTAAATATGTGCGTGTGTATTTATATATGTGCTTACATGTCATGTGCGTGTGTGTATATGTACATTTTACTAATATCTACTTTTTTTTTTTGCGGTACGCGGGCCTCTCACTGTCGCGGCCTCTCCCGTTGTGGAGCACAGGCTCCGGATGCGCAGGCTCAACGGCCATGGCTCACGGGCCCAGCCGCTCCGCGGCATGTGGGATCTTCCCGGACCGGGGCACGAACCTGCGTCCCCTGCATCGGCAGGCGGACTCTCAACCACTGCGCCACCAGGGAAGCCCCCTAATATCTACTTTTAAAACACACAGGAATAGGTGATGAATATGACATGAAGGCATTTTTAACATTTTTTTACCAGCAGTACAAAATCTTTTAGTAATGATGATAATATTTTAGCGAGAGAGGATCAGGTATGCTTCGAAAATTCTGAAAAAAAATTTTTAACCTTCTGTAATATAGCAGTTTGAGAGTATATTTTATATTTATTTATTTTGATATTTGGTTTCAAAGGCTGTCAGAGCAGACAAAACTATCTTACAGGTATAAAACATTGCTTACTCACTCTAGATCCTAAAATTCATTTTTGATCCCACCTACCTATTATGTAAAGGTGTTTATTTTGCTGTAAATTTCCCTCCTCCATGTTGATTCTAAAGAATGACTTCATAACCTACAGAGTCTTTTCATTTGGAAGATTTTTTTTTTAATTTGAATAATGCGCAGATAGGAGTGACATTGAAGTGATACACGTCCATCGTTCTTCATAATATAATGGTGTGACAATGAAGTAGTTTCAAATATTCATTTCACAGTGCCTCTCTGTACAGTGAGTTCTCTTGAAGAGACTTACTTACAAAATGGAAATAGATTCACAGACTTAGAGAACGAACTTACGGTTACCGGAGGGAAGGGTGGGAGGGGAGGGATAGATCGGGAGTTTGGGATTGACATGTGCACACTGCTTTACGTAAAATAAATAATCAACAAGGACCTACTGTGTAGCACAGGGAACTCTGCTCAATATTCTGTAATAACCTAATGGGAAAAGAATTTGAAAAATAGATACATATGTATGTATAACTGAATCACTTTGCTGCACACCTGAAACTAACACAACGTGGTTAATCAACTCTACTACAATATAAAATAAAATATAAAATAAAAATTTTTAAAAAAAGAGTAAGTAGTTTCTTTCTGACTCATATTCAGATCACTGCCTCCACCTAGAAGGGGTGGGTGGTATATGTTGAATCTGCCCGGAGCCCACGGCTGAGAGCCAGCTTGCTGTCGAGCTGACTGTGCTGTTCTTTTCGCGACAGAAGCCCATCAGTGCCAGGCGCTTGTGGGACGGGTAGGCTTCAACTGCCCCAGGTGCTGGGGGGGTGGATGGACCACAAGCCCTCTGCGGGGGTTGGCATCTCGAGCTGGGGAGAGGAGGCTTTGGATGTATGAGAGACTGTAGTTTTGAGCTGGCTTGGGCTGGACTTTTTCGTACCTAAAAATGAGTCTGAGGCAGTAACTGAAAATAACAGGAAAACCATGGAAACTTCTTGAGTTTTAGTCTGGGAGTAAGAAAAGGAATCTGACGAAGCATGCTCGAAGGTGGAAGTTAGAGGAAAGGAAAGCAGTTTCCTACTGGGTCCCCACAGCTTTCACCTCTGAACTAAATCATTCATAATCTTCAGTTTCGTTGAGTATTTATTTATGTCAAGAGGTTTTTCTCCAAAATTATCCTCCATGACAACACCCCAGTGATTCAGATCCTGCAGTTTGAACACTAGACCCTTAGGAACACTGTCTCAGAAGTTCTGGAAAACCCAAGAACCCTGCAAAATATTCCATCAGGAGCTCAGCAGCCATCTGGTCCTGCTGACATCCACTGTCATCCTCGGCCCCGTCGTGAGATGTGTGTGTTTCACAGACCGTTTAGGGCCGTCTCTCACGTGACTCCACCCTGCACCCTGCACCCCAGCTCCTGGAAGGCGCTCCGCTCCCGTCAGGATGGCAGCACGAGCACCAGCTCTCTGTCCCAGCCCTTGTGGTGGCATGTCCTTCACAGACCCACAAACATGGAACCAAATGGATTTCTCACATCACTTTTTCAGGCTCTGTTTTCCCACTGAAGTCGGTGCTTTGTTTGCCCTCTGTTTCTAACTTAGCCTGAGGATTTTAGGTTTTATTTTGGAACAGATTTCCAAGCAATTTAAACATTTACACACGGTAGCTTCTCTCTCTGAAGCGCTGTAAACACTGAACAGATTGAGAAATAAAACAACTCAATACCTCAAGGCAACGATCCCAATAAGGCGGGACCGGCAGACGTGCACTTTGTGGAGGAACCACTCTGGGGACCCGTACGACCTGCGATCCCTGGTGGCGGGCAACAACTCAAGATTTGTGTGGGGCTGGAGCTACACTCGCTAGGGCCCTGGATGCTCCTCTAGGGCTACCCTCACGGATGCCCTTCGTAATCTAATCTTGAGGAGTCTCTGGATTGACTTGATTCTGCCAGTTTCAGCTCCATTTAAAAGTGGCTTCTCCAGTACCATTGCCTCCTTCCCCCCCCACCCTCCCCACAGGCCTCTGATGGCCCCATTGCTACCTGCACCTTCACTCTCACTGTGATGGGAAAGTGAGAGGTTGGTCAACCCTTTTCCTTGAAAGGAATCTCCTCCCAGGTGTAACCACTTACTGACGACATCAAGCATTTCCTCCAGTGTCGTTCACCCAGGGCTGTTCCTATTCCCTGTGCTGTCATGGATGGACACGCACAGACATGCAAACACGAGCACACACGCACGCACGCACACACGCACGCACACACACTCTTTGTTGACTTTAAGGTGTTGAGGAGAGAGGAGTTTTGAGGAAAGGCACATTCTGAGATTTCCATCCAAACCTTCTCATCTTCTTCAAACCCTTCCTGAATGTCGTACTCTCCACCCTGGATGACGACACCCAGGCGTCACTGTCCAAAGCCCACAGGTCACCTCTGGCTGGGTACCCGAGGGGACCGTTGTATCAGTCCCGGGGTCCTGCCCCCCACACGCCCCTCAGCTCTGGGCAGTGTCTCAGGGGCTCTGTAACATCCACCAGGGACCTCGGGATGGAGAAAACTTCCCTGTAGACAGTCGGTTCTTTGCACAGCCTGCTGCTCTCCTCTCTGTTTCCACGGATGCTCTGGGGAGCAGATGCTTCTGATGTCTAGTGGGAGGTAACCTGAGCAGCACCGGTTACATGTGGTGCCTTGTTTAACCATCAAAATAACCCTGTAAAGTGTGTGTGACTCTTAGATGAGAACGTGAAGGCTTCAACTTGCCCAGAGTCACAGCTGGTGAGGAGGTGAGTCAGGTCCCCGAGCCAGAGCAGCTTGGCCCCATCACCTTTGCCAGCCCAGGTTTTTCTGGTGTTTTCCTTCCTTGACCCTAAACCTGGTTGTTAGTAGGTGGCGTCCTATTAAACAACAGCTATTAGCCAGATGAAAACGCAGCCAACAGAACACCGTTTTCATAGAGCCTGTTAAAGCCTGACTGAAGGATGCTCTGTGGACTCCAGCTAGGTTTCCAAAACATTGTCCTATGCACCAGGGAAATACCGCAGACCCCACCCGGACAGATTCCCTGTCGCAGACTCTCTTGGTGGCCCCCCCAACCCATCTGCCTCTGGCACTCGCTGTTCCCATCCCACTACTATTGTCCTGAGGGCAGGTGCAGGCCACCTGGTCGTGGTGGGGACGGGCCAGGATGGAAGGAGCCAGTGTCCCTGGGAGCAGCCCTCGGCCCGCAGCTTAACAGATAAAGATGTCACTTCTCCTGACCTTCAGCTGGGGTGACGTGGAAGTCTACACTGTCTCTCAGGGCCCCACTCTGTGTAGACACGTCTCATCCTGACTCCTTGCCCCACCCGTAAGTGCCTCCAGGCTCACTGCCTGCACTCATGTCTGTCAGCACCTGCTCACGGCCCCGGCCTGGGGCAGCGGTTCCTGACAGGAGAGGACCCCACCGAGTTCGGGCGGAAGGGATGGAGCACATGGGCTTTATGCATCCGTGAGGGTGGCCGTGGGTCAACTTCAAGACCCTGACAGAACAGACTGCGTCCCATTCAGTGACGAGAAATGGTCTGGGGTGTGGAGGGACCTGCGTGAATTTCATGGGAAACAGAGTGTCCACCAGAGTGGACAAGAGGGTCCAGGTCTTAAACAGAGAGAATTTCTTTCTCAATCCCTCCCTCTCCCTCCTCTCTGTCTCTGTCTCTCTTGGTCTCTCTGCCTCTCTCTCTGTCTCTGCCTCTGTCTCTCTTTATGTCTCTGTCTCTCTGTCTTTCTGTCTCCCCATCTCTGTCTGTCTCTCCATCTCTCTCCCTGTTGGCTGAAGCAGGATTCGTGAGTTCACTTATATGCCTTTTTTCTTGCATGAACTATTATGCATTTACATTCTATATTTTCCTCTTCCCTGGAACGAGCGATATTCGATTACAGTGATGATAGTGTCTTCTTAAAAAGGGAGACAGATTAGATGATTTCCGCATGAGCAGAGGCCGCTGTCAGTGGCTGCTTTCCTCTCTCCCTGGCGCATGTCCCCTGTCCTCTCGAGCCGTGTGTGATGACGTGGGTCTGAGGTTGCTCAAGCAAAAATTTGGTGACCCTTAAAAAACCCAGGAAAGCTAGCCCTAGTTTGCTAAACCCTATTAATCTAGACACGTGATTTTGGCACGATTTGGTATCTGGCACGTTGAGTTCCATTGTCCCTCGAATGGACATCACTATAATCACATTAGATGCGGGTCTGTGAAGCCTGGTTATTCTGCGTGTTCCTAGAGGTTTTATTTCACATTTATGAGTCCTCAATCTGTATCAAATTCATTCTGAGGTTGAAATATTTTCAGTATTTAGAAAGTCTGTGTAATTCATGAGTTATCTAAACAACGCTTACCAATGGGCATTATTCAAACAGGAAGTTATAAAGTCAGTTCTCTAAAATCTTCTGGCAAAAGGAGAAATTACAACCTAAGAAAACATCTAGTGAGAAAGCAGAACTGCTTGGTACAACGTCAAAAATTCAGGGATGGAACTGCCACCTCGTCCCTCATGAGAATGTGACCTTGAGAAAATCATGCCACGTTTCTGGTGAAAAGAGGAGACTGGAAAATTCTCAGGCCAGCTCAACTGTAAACTCATGTTTATCAAAGCTCTTTAAACTCAACTGAGCCTCTTTGGGAAATCCTCAAGATCTTCCTTCCTTCTTTCATGGCATTTAGAATCCCCCAATAAAGAGAACATCACTTCCCATGAAGTGCAGGGTCCATGTGCTTGACCAGGCCCATGTGAGACCCAGGAGGCTGCTGCCCCCACGTCTGGACCCTGCCAAGGCACTGGGGCTGATTCTGACTCACTCTTGTTTCTGGAGGATGTTGGCCCTGGTCCCGTTGCCATGGCAAGGCAGGAGGGGCGCTGGCCTTGGTACTGAACACAACAGGACGTGTGTCAGGGGTTGGACATATGTGTTCCCAACTTTGCCTTTCTGTTTTGAGCCTCCTTTGGGGGCTGGTTTGAAAAAGAATGAGTGCTCTAGAACCTTTGGTTCTAGCAAATGCCAAGAGTGATCTTTTCCCCTTGGAGAGAGCGGGCATTGAGCAGAAAGGGCTGTGACAGGTCACTTGCTCCTTCTGGCCTGGAAGCCCCTCACTTGGGTCTGTGCCCCAGAGCCTCAGCTTCGAGGACAACAGGGCATCTGTAGGAGGAAAGTCCTCATCCTTCCCACCTCTGACAGATGGAAGAGAGGAGGGCCCTGGGGATATTTGCTCTGGGCAGGGCCATGCATCACTCAGAGCAGGGGAACTACGAATTCAGTGTTAAAACAGCACTTCGAGTCCCACTCAGTCGTGGGTCGACTCAGCCCAGCAACTGGGGGCTGGCAGATAGAGACGCTTCTCACCTTCAGAATGAGGTGATGTTTCTCATCTTTCTGCCAAGAACGTACCCTCCACGTCGTTTCACCAGCATCTTGCACGGCATCCCTGCAAGACGTCACCTGTGGGGTCCTGAACTCTGCACCTGCTGGAAGCGAGGGCAGGGCTCTGGGCTGCAGGAAGAGCTCTGTGGTTTTGAAGGTGAAACACATCATGCTGGGGCCATGTGGAAAATGAAGAACCCAACTGAAACTCTTCCAAGCCATGTTCCTCTCAACTCTGCATGGCAGTTTTGGGGAACTCCTCTACGCAATGCTGCAAACATTTTAATCTGGCAAATTCATCATATGAACAAATGAGAAGCTAATTCATAAACATAGAGTGTGCCTGAAATGGTTAGGATTAGGAAATACTTCAAAGCAGCCATTCCAGTCCCTCATACTGGCCAACAAAAATTCTCAATGTTTTAAAATCCTCCAGGTGGCCTTGTTTTGAACCATGCGTCTTTCTGGTGAAATGCCAGGATGCGTTAGTTGTAAAATGTATTCAAAGTAACTAAAGAAATTGCCTTTCTGAGTTCTTATTGATTATAATGTAAATTTTGAAGGTCATGTTTCAAAATCATTGATTTTAGTTTTAGAAAGAAAAGTGAGTGGCTGATTAATATCACTCTTTATGACAATAAAACTTCTCAACGAAGGAGACTCACTTGTCTATTTTCCCCTGTAGAATACACATGGCTGCGTCATTTAATGGGAGCATCAAACACTTAGTGTATGTTTGGAACATGTACATATGTATATACATTACATATGTATATATACATATGAGAATATATATATGAGAAGGGACAAAAGACACCTGTCTTAGATCATTTCAATCCTTTATCGGCTAATCTTGGAGACAGTTTCTCTGACTGTGACCACAAAGGTTGTGTTTGGCTGAGATTTTTCTGGAAACATCCTTCCCGGATGAGCCCCTGAATCTTCAGCCACACTTGGTGCTTTTCCATAATGGCCAGGGAGGGGGTCAAATTCTGCCCATAATCACTGATTATTCTCGGCAATATTCTCCCCAGGAATGTTAACAACTGCAGCAGTGGCCAGTACATGCACCACCATGTCTGAAACCCACTTCCTTCCCATGTAAAATCTCTCCTTTAGAAACCCAGGACATGCTTTTCAGGGTTAAGTCTGGAAAGGATGGCACAGGAAGTAATAGGCCTGCAGTTCTGGGGACGTGTAAACTAGACACAGTTAAACCAAGTAGAAGCCCACACGTGAAATAAATGAACATGAACGGGATGTTGAATTTGAGAGCCCAACAGCCTGAGAGCATTTGCATCACTGTGGAGCAGCAGTACATTGTTACTTGGCATAACTTACTCTTCTTTTTTTAAAGCTTTTTTTAATTTAATTTTTTTTTTTAATTTTTGGCTGCACTGGGTCGCCATTGCTGCACACAGGCTTTCTCTAGTTGCAGAGAGCAGGGGCTACTCTTGGTTGTGGTGCAAAGGCTTCTCATTGCAGTGGCTTCTCTTGCTGCGCAGCACAGGCTCTAGGCACGCAGGCTTCAGTAGTTGTGACACATGGGCTCAGCAGTTGTGGCGCACAGGCTTCATTGCTCCACGGCAGGTCGGATCTTCCCGGACCAGGGCTCGAACCCATGTCCTCTGCATTGGCAGACAGATTCTTAACCACTGCACCACCAGGGAAGCCCCTACTTACTCTTTTGTTTGACATGCACTGCACTGTAAGAGCAGGGAGCCTGGAATCAGTAAAGTTTTAGCCAGCTGTTCTGAGTATAATGGAAATGCAAAGCAAACTTTGAGTAACAATTTGAACATGAACATCATCTTTGCTGAGCTCACTCAGTGGAATCACACACAATGGAAAATGTCTCAATGTCTCCAAATCTACCTGAATTATAAAGGATACCGAATCACAGTTCCCTACTATCTGACAGCATCTGGTCCAGACAAGCTCCTGCTTCCTTGACCCTCCCCACATTCCCCAGCCCGGACCCCACCCCCAGCTTCTCCCAGCACCCTCCTCCTGGGATGTGCAGGCTCTCCGTGGCCTTGCTCTCTGGAGCCGCAGCAGGTAATAGACATGACTCTGACTCCAGGTGTGTCCTGGTGGTCTTTGGCTGGGGGTGAGGATGGTGTCAGCCTGCAATGACACTTTGGGGGCTCTGGGACAGAGTGGTGGCTATTTCAGGAGATGGGCCTGGGTATGGTGATGGGAGGCAGTGAGAGAGGGGACTGCAGGAGCTCAGTGGGGAGGCGTGACGTGGCTGATCGGTAATACCTGCCATGGGGCAGGGGGCACCCACATCATCCCTTCCTTATGCTGTCACATCTCCAAATGCCCCCCTGACTAATGAGAGTTCAGTAATTATTTACTGAGTGAACAAGCCGTTGAAGAAAAGAATTGGTCATGTACCTGAGGGGTAATATTTGCTGATTTAATAGAGTAAGTGTGTTTCCTAGTCTGGCCAGGAAACCCCGCCTCCAACGGGTCTCCTCTGACTGGATCACTGTCAGGAACTCCTGATATTTCTAGAGCTCCTCAGGACCTCTGTTTAAGACCATTGCGGCACCATGATGAGTAATTTCCCAAGGGAATCCCGCTGGACAATAAAACCACATCCCACGTCTACAGGGAGATATGTCATCTTCTGCAAGTTCTCATGAACCACGAGAAGAATTAAAGTACCATCCCCGTCTCTTAGTGAGGGAAAATCATTCTGGAAAAAATCCCCTGGGTGTTTTTCTTATTACTTTTCTACAGCTTTAGATAAAATCTTCTATTACTTTATGTGTTGTTCAAGTTGTGATGAAATCTATTGCTGGGAGGATGTGGGGGAAGGGAACCTCCTCTACACCTGGTGGAAGCAAGATTGTTAAGTTGTTTTTGGTGTCTTTTAACTTATAAAAAATTAATGTCCCTGAAACTGCACCTCTGAGAATCCACACCATAGAAATGATGCTACCAGGTTATGGAGATGTTTTAGGTTTAAGGATGTATTATTGTGGCTTTGTGTTTAGTGATAAAAATTGGAAATGAAACAATATGCTCAATATTGGGAACATAACAGAATGAATTATACTTTATCACATTGCAAAATTATGGAGTTGTGAAAATAAAACAAAAAACGTAGAGCAGTTCTGTCCACACAGAGGGGTCTCCATGACGTATTATTGAGAGAGGGGCCAAAATGCAAAGCAGCAGGTATCAGGTGACAGCTGAGGACCAAGCCTCTCTGCGTGGACAACCACAGATGCGGGGGCACAGCTGCATAGTTTGTGTGACTTTGTGAGTATGTGTCAGCAGTGAGCATGTGAGCATGGGGAAACTTACAAGAGCCATGTGGAACTGGGGTGCGGTTGTGAATAAGGGGAGAAAAAAAGGGATGCAGACTAAAAAGGGAAAAATAAACACAAAAGATTGCACTTTAGAAACCTAGCATGTATGACATGATCCACTTCAATAAAATAATTATGTAGAAATGGTGACCTCTAGAGCCACTCACTCTGTGTGCCCATGACACACTGTCAGGTGAGAGAAAGTAGTTACATGGTAGTGTATAAACTACGATCTATTTGGTTTAAGAAAATGGACACCTCAAATAACTAAAAAAAAAAAATCTTTAAAAAGAACAAAGTTGGAAGTCTCACACTTCTTGATTTCAAAACTTCCTATAAAATTGCAAAGATAAAAACTGTGTATTACTGGCATGAAGACCGACACGTTGACCTGGAATGGAGAAACAAAACCTCACAGGTATGGTCAAATAACTTTTGACAAGGGTGTGAAGACTATTCAATGAGGAAAGAATATTCTTTTCAACCAATGGTGCTGGGAAAACTGGATATCCAAGTTCAAAAGAATGAAATCGGACCATTGTCTTACACCATGTATAAAATTAACTCAAAGACTTAAATGTAAGAGCTAAAACTATAAAACTCTTAGAAGAAGCATAGGAAAAAGCTTCACGACATTGGATTTGACTGTGATTTCTTGGATATGACTGCAAAACACAGACAGCAAGAGAAAACAAATAAATTGGACTTCATCATAATTAAGAGCTTTTATGCATCAAAGGACACTATAAGAGATTAAAAGACAATCCACAGAATGGGAGGAAATATTTTCAAATAATATATTTAATAAAGGATTAATATATCCAGAATATATAAAGAACACAAAAAGAGAAAACCAAACAACCCAATTAAAAATGGTCAAAGGATTTGAATAGATATTTCCCCAAGGATTATGCATAAATGACCAATAAGCACATGAAAAGATGTTCAACATTGTTATTCATTAGGAAAATGCAAGTTAAAAACACAATGAAATACTCCTTCATCAGAACTGCCATTATTTTAAAACTCAGAAAATAAATAGTAAGTGTTAGCAAGGATGTGGAGAAATTTGAACTCTTGTGCACTGTTGGTAGGACTGTTAAATGGTGTAGCTGCTGTGGAAAACAGTATGCCTGTTCCTCAAAAAATTAAACATAGAGTTGCCACATGATCCAGGAATGCCATTCTGGGAATATACCCAAAAGAAATGAAAGCAAGGACTTGAACAGATTATGTGTACGCCACTGTTCATAGCAGCATTATTCCCAGTAGCCAGAAGATGGTAACAACTCAAATGTCCATCAACAAGTGAATGGATAACAGAATGCGGTGCATGCATACAATGGAATATCATGATGCCTTAGTAAGGGAGGGAATTCTGACACACGCTCCGAATGGATGAACCTTGATATTACGCTGCGTGAAATAAGCAGTCCCAAAGGGACAAATACCGTGCGATTCCACCAACATGAAGGACCTAGAGAAATCAAATCCATAGAGACAGAAAGTAGAGTAGAGGCTACCAGAGGCTGGGGGAGGGGACGGGAAGTTAGTGTTTAGTGGGACCATGGTTTCAGTTTGGGAAGATGAAAAAGTTTTGGAGACTGATGGCAGTGATGATTGCCCAATAATGTGAATGTACTTAATTCTATTGAAATGTATATTTAAGAAGGATTAAAATGCTAACTTTTATGTTATTTTACCACAATAAAAAACTAGACAAGAGAGGGGCATCAAAAGTGCCAGAGCCTCCAAAGACAGACCTTATCATAACTAACTTTTAGATAAAATGAGGGGAAAGCTTAGGGTTCATGAATTACAGAGCAGAATACAGGCCATGTGTATTGTGGATCCACTGATTAGAACCAAACTTCTATACTCCAAGCAGAGGAAGCTGGGCCAGGCCTGGCCATGGAGGCGGAGTCAGGAGCAGAGGATAAGGCTGACTCAGTGTATCAGGTGGATTTATGTGGATTGAGATGACAGGGGAAATCATTTAAGTAATAACAGTGCAGCAAGTGGTCAGGCTCTGCCTGGCTCCTCTCCAATGCTCTGGATGGGGGCAGTTGCTTAACCTTTCCGAGGCTGGTTTCTTCATTTACAAACTGAGATGTTACCAATGATTATGAACAAAATAAGAGTAAGCCCATGTCTGCATATCTCTCAGGGATGGGGTGATACCCAAACATGGCAGGAGTGTTTTAAAAAGCTACCCTGTGGCACGTAACTGAAAGCAAACCCCTACTTTTTCTTGCTTTGGGAACCTGGCGGTTGAGAGAAATGGACGTCTTGCCTTTCTGCAGTTTGTTAGAAACAGATACACAAACTGGACCCCAAGGGGAATCATGCCAGTGTGTTGCCAGCTTCCCGGGGTGTGATGCAGCAGGGGAACCTTAAATTTTGATAAAGTAATCAATCCAGTTTAGGATCCAAATCAATTGTGGTCTGTTTTCTTTCCATCCCCCCCTCATTGGGCTTCTCACTCCTTGGAGTACCAGGCTGTGCTGGTCCATGGTGGGTCCCATCCAGCACAGCACCCTGTCGTTGACACACTTACCCATAAATCTGCTTCTTTTTGTTTTTTAATTAGTATTTTTTTTTTACTGAAGTATAGTTGATTTACAATGTTTTGTTAATTTCTACTGTACAACAAAGTGATTCAGTTATACATCTATATATCTATATCTATATATACATTCTCTTTTTTTAATATTCTTTTCCATCTTTGTTAAGTCCCCACCCCAAGGTGGTACATCCAGGTACATGCGTGAAGTCAGAGGATCACTATGGCTGATCGAACGGGCAGGTGGTGGATGTGCCCAGGTGGCCCCTTAGGGGCAGGCAACCCAGCTCCTCTGAGAGAAGGGACACCTGCAGAAATATTGTTGCTTCTTACTGTGACTCCTTGTTCCGGAGAACATTTTATCATTGTCTATGAAATGATAACATTGATGACATAGAGCATCGATGACAGAGCACTGATGACATAGAGCACTGGTGACATAGAGAACTGGTGACACAGAGCATGATGTTGAAGGGCACAGACTCAGGGCTGCTCTCTCCAGCAGCTGTTGACCTCAGGTGAGTTATTAGCCTCTCTGAGCCTCAGAAGGTTATTGGAAGCAACAAATAATTTTTATAAAATGATTAGAGCAGCTTGGCTAGGGAATGTTCTATATTAGTGTTTGTTCAATAAATACATCCCACTGCCAAGTATTTATTTTCAAACGACGAGGCTGGCAAGGAATGACTTCACGTTGTGTCATGACAGTTTGTGGGGTGAGTCCTGGCTTCAGCGGGGAGAACATGGGGCCAGGGCGCCTTGCGGGCACATCCCAACCGCACCACACAAATCTCCGTCTTCCGGCTCCAGGGACGAAGACCTTGGTGGTCATGGTTGTTTTGCTAGAAACAAGGAGAAATATTGGAAAGCATCACAACTGTGGGGAAGTAGTTTACTTTCTTGCCTGAAAACTCTTCAAGAGGAGCCAGTCCATCAATATAATCATTATGTGACTGGATGAGCTGGAGGAACTGTCCTCCGATTGTCTGTTGTCGCAAATATGTCCTATTTACAAACAAACTTCTCCAGGAAAGTGCATCTGCATTTTCTCTGGGGGGATTTGGGTGTTTGAGCGCCACCTGGAGGTGGGGGGCGGATTTTCTTTATCCTAGTGATGAAGATGTGTCTAATGAGGCTGGAGGTGAGAATGTAGCTTATTTAGCAGTTTGCTATTTTGATTTATGACCTTTAAACGTTTTGGCATGTGGAGTGAGGCGCCTTGTTTAGGCTCTCGCCTGGGGTTCTGCAGGGTTGGGAGTGCCCTCTGTCTCCAGCTGGGAGTAAGTACCTGGCGGGGACCCGTCCACGCTGTGTGATAGCAAACTTTGCCCCCAGGTGTTTGGCCCAATAGCAACACTCCTCCTCTACCCCCAGCCCTGGTGGGTTTGGTTGTCACTCATCCACTCTGGCTGCCAGCCTCCCTCCCCTTTCCAGTGAACGTGGCTCAGCCCTCAGCATCCAGCTGAACCCCAGAAAGGGGCCTGCTGGTCCAGAGGGAGAAAGTGCTTGCAAAGAAACTCACTGTTACGATGACTCTGGTATATTCTTATCCCCGAGTGACCCCTGCGATAATTCTGCCATCTTCATCTTAATAAAGCTGCCTTGAATTTTATAAAAACCCTAAGTACCTCTCAACTCCTATGTAATTTGTTTGCGAAAAAAAAAACAAACAACTCAAACCAAACACTCCCTGAAGACCTGGCCACCGCTTTAGCCATTCTTTACCAGCAGTAAGATGCTCTTTTAAAAATGTGAGAACAATCGTTTGTCCTTTTGAAACCCTCCAAAGGTTCCCACTGTCCTTAGAGGAGAGGACACCCTCACTGGCCTCTGAGGTCCCGGATCTGCCTGCCTCCCCTCCCTCCATCCTTCTCACTGAGTTTCAGCCCCTCCGACGGCCCCTGTGCTGCACCCCAAGTTCCTGGCTGCTTTGGGCCTTGGAACAATTTTCCTGCAGGGGCTCATCACAAGACGGGTCTCCCTTTCCTCAGGTGTCCAGTGAGATTCCCTATACCCAGGGGCCAATCCGAGTTAGGAAGCTACTGGTCACTGTCATGACAACGCTATGTCGTCATCAGTGCACGGCCTCATCCCAAATCAAGATCGTTTAAGCTACAGGGTTATTTCCACCTCCTTCATCATTATGATCTTAGCACCTCTCCTAATCTCGGGGTGTCCAAAACCCAAAATTCCTGAGCCTTCCCTTTTCCCAGAGGGACTGACTCCTCTTCTACACTCAGTGGCATTTGTCCCACTGAATGTTCTCTCAATTCAGTTATGCACAATGGGTCGGTGTCGGGTGTGAGACCCAGTGGAGTCCTGCCAAGTTCAGTGGGTGTCAGATTCCCCAACATCTTCCTGTAAAATCTGTTACAACTGAGAACACAGTTTTTGCAGCTTTACTCGACCCTCCTGTGTCCTTTGATTCTGAGTCTGGGTTAAAATGAACAGTTAGAGGCTCCTGGTTATTGCTGCTCCTACAAAGCTCTGACTCAAGATTCCGAGCAGCCTGCAAGTCTGCTATGACAGCCACCAAGCAGGTGGTGGGTCCCTTTCACCCTGAGACAGACAGAGGGGCTGGGACCCCTCCCTTCTTTTCATGACAAATATCTTAAAGATCTGGAACAATATCTGGATGACCCTGTCAAAGATCACTGGGAAATTTGGGTTTGCATGTCGGAAATAGGGGCTTCTTATCATTAAGAGAGTCTGCGATCTAACACATGACACAAAGGATGCCAAGGCCAGCAATTCCAAACCAGAAGCAGAATTGTCCTCCAAAATAAAATTGGTCCTTGTTCACTGGCTCCAAAATGCAGGCTAATTGGGTTGCATGTACGTGTTCAGCCATGAATTCATTCCAGCAGAAAGTGACGTCTCTCAAAATTAAACCCTCAGGAGGTGCACAGTTCAGATTTTTCTTTGGTGTCTGCCACATGGAAATATCTACCTTGAAAGTTTCCTAGGCCATAGTAGTCACATTCACACTGCATGGAGTCAATTGATGGTGCCGTGCAGCAGCTGAATAAGGCAGAAGACAACTTTTTGAGGAAGCAGTCTCTTTACTGTGACACCCCACCTTTGTGAGGTCATATAAAATCTCCACCCGGAGCAGCACCTCTCATGAATGAATTGAGGCTTCCCATATTGTCTCCTGTTTCCTAAGTGGGTGAATCAGGCCCCAGTTCTCAAAACAAGTCCTGTTCCCTAGAGATCACCTTCAGATTATTGATGGATAGTATACATACAGAGCCTGACTGAAAGGCCATTTTTGGAGGACACTTTAAAAACTATCCAGTTCACCTATTTCTCCAGTATTCCAAGCCCCAACTTGAATTGGGTTGGTTCATCAGACTCTCTCTTCTGCCCTTGTCAAGTTTCCTTCACTGAGCTGTGCTTCCGTGCTCTGCCCCAGGTTTTTTCCAAGGCGAACCCAGACACGGACCTCGGAAGTCAGACCCTACTGAGTCATCCTCCGTCCTCCCGAGAAGATGGGCAGGGAGCAAAGGCTCGAAGACTCAGTGAGATGACGCCTCCCCCAGGAAGGGCCAGTCCCCTCTCTGTAACAGACACTCTTCCTCACCCCTGCCTTGGCTGCCAGGAAACTCCAAACGGACACCAGCCCCAATTCTGCTTCCTCAGTCAACTGGTACTTACCTACTTTTTGGTTTTAAAATTATTGCACATTTTGTGGCAAGTTATTTCAAAGCCTTGTAACTTGGTGAGGATATCCATCATTTAAACCCTTGGTGAGGATATTAAAGAGAAAATTCTCGAACAGGATAGAAAAACGGTGATTGAGTTTCCTTTCAGCCCGGACATTCCGCCAGGCAGTAACTTTATCAGTTTGGACTGAAATGCCTTCCACTTTCCTTTGACTCTGCTGAAATAAGTGTGTCTTCAAGACAGGCTGTGACCGCTGATGGCTACTCAGTTTCTTCCTAATTTGTAAGTGATAATCAGTTGGCCTGTTGCTTCGCTGTTGTTCTCTGCATCAGGCTGAGGCAGGAAGCCTGGTGACTCATCAAAATGCACTATCTGAGCATGCGGGGTAAACTTCTGTGCCTTCGCTTAAGGAGACAAATGACCCCAAATCGCCTCTCAGGAGGGGACACAGCCTATCACCACCTTTGAAAAGTCAGCTGTCACAGTCATTTCCATTGAATTTCTTCCTGCTTTGCCCCTCTCCACCCCTCCCAGCCCCTGTTTTACTTTTTAAATCAGTTTTTATTTTTTAATGTGCTGTCGTTTAAAAGGAACTTGAAGTTCAGATTGAAAATGCAGCCCCTGGTGAAAAGCGGGGTCAGGATTGATAGAATTTGCACCTCAAAGGTGTCACCTGTATGGAAGGGAGCTGGTCACTCACAGTAAGAATCCTCAAAGTTCGCGCAGGCTGCCAAGGACCTGAAGGAGCACAGGTGATTGAAATAAAAGCAAATTCACCAGGGCTGTAATGAAGATACTGAGAGGTCTGCTCACAGCTGGCTGGGGCTGAGCCACACTGGGGGTCTTAGAGTGATGGGGCAGGAGCTGCAGCATGAGGGTGCCGGTGTGTGTGAGTGGAGACGTGGCCACGCCAGCCACAAAGGCGGCTCCTTTCCTGGGTCTCTACCCCTTGGGAGTTATGCAAGGGGCCAGAGAGGGCATGGGGATATCCAGGTGACAGGCAGCAAGTCCCTCAAACCAGCTCTATGCCTCGGTCGTACCCCTGTAGTGAGAGCATCCCTCCACCGTCTGGTGATATCACACCTGTAACACGCTGAGACGTGTGCCAGGCACGTTGTTGGCCTTCAGGAAGAGCTAGGTCCAATTCATGTTGTTCAATAAAATAGAAGATATTTCTGAGACAGTATTTCACAGATTATAATGAATAAAAGGGCAAGGAGCTTTGCAGAGTAGAAGTGCTTGGTGGGATTGGGTAAGGAAATCAGGGGCAGACAGCAAGCCTACCTGGCTGGTACCTCCCATCACAGGATGACCTTTCATGGTCGCTCGAGGTGGGAACCAACACTGCATATGGACTTTCTGTTGTTGCCAGTGGTCTGGCTGCTACTACTGGCTCTTTACTCTGACCCCCCTCCTCCCCACCCCCTGGTTTTGACTGACTCTTGGGATCTCCTTTTATGAAATGAAGGTATTGAGGAAAAAATGGATTTTAAAGTTAAGAAGTTAAACTTCTTTAAAGAAGTTACATCATCAGTAGCTTCTTTGATCAAGTTTTGTGACAGTATTTTGCTCAATAATTTGTTGAATAATGTGTCTCCTTTAGATGCATCAACACACTTTCCTGGGGCCTCTCGGGTCCTTCCCAAAGGATTCAAATACAGATTAGCATGAACTTTTGGATGTCTCCATCAGTGGCTGGAGGGATTGTTGGGAATAAATGAAAACACACGTACCAGGGCTGCTGAATCAGAAGTTCTGGGGTACGACTGAATAGTTTTCTGTTTATTCTTAATGGAAAGAATGTGTTGTACAGTGGGGTCCAGAAGGTAAACATAAGCTCTGGGGAATTCAGAGAAGAGGGCAGAACTTTTATGGCAGAAAAAGGAAGGAAAAAACAAAACTATACATACAGTAACCAGGACAGTGTTGCTTTGAATTTCTTGCTGTCTTTGCCAGCTCCTGTTATAATTTTGGTAATCACCACCACCTGCCCCCCAACCTACCCCATCAAGGGGATAGATTAATGGGTGGAAGAACAGACAGATGGAGGGAGGGAGGGAGGGAGGGATGGATGGATGGATGGATGGAAAATTCAATAGATCATGAATGTGATGTGCCATTCACCGTGCTGACTGCTTTGTCTCCACTGTATCATTTAATCCCTCCAAAAACTCCACAGACCGGCACCCGAATCTTCATCCCCATGAGGAAGTGGAGGCACAGAGAGGTGCCAAGAGGTGCCTCCAGGATACGGACATTGGTACCACCCACAGGACTATTCAGATGCCAAGAGTTCTCCATGCGTTCATTTGTGTGTACTTGTGGGAGGTGAGGGGTAGCTCTGTGCAAATTCATCACAGGTGTAAACACCACACAGTCAGGAGACTCACCACAGGGCCCTTCTTGCTGCTGCTTCATCACCACACCCACCCTCCCCATCCCATCCCTCCCCTCACCCTTGGCAATCACCAACCCGTCCTCTATCTCTAAAATTATGTTATTTCATGAACATTACATAAATGGAATCATGCAGTGTGTGCTCTTCTGATATTAGCTTTTTTCCACTCAGCATAATTTCCTTGAGATTCATCCAAATGTATCACTTGTTGGTTCTTTTTATTGCTGAGGAGCTTTCCATGGAAAGCCATTGTGACCTTTTAAATCATAGATTGGTCAATTAAGCAAAAGTAACATTAACTTTGTAAGCAAAATGCTGTGTAGTTGCCAATCCACTTGACATGAGTTAAAACTCCAACAGGTCATAAAATTGTGGACACAGTCACTCAGGAGAATTGTGTGAGCGACATCTCACTAGAGCTCGGCACTGGTCTGAGGCTGGGAAACCGGGAGCTGCGTGGAAGAGGTGCTGGGGGCACTTGTGGGACAAACCAGTGGTCCGTGGTTCCATGTTGGCATCGCCCATGTGCCAGGCTTGGGGCGAGTCTGTGAAGGGAGCTGAGTGCCCAGCCCACGGGCTGAGGGAGCAGAACACTCTTCATTCCCAGATGTTACATGAATCAGAGTCCCTAATTGAGCTCCCAGAGCAAAGAGCAGGAAACCAGACCAGTCAGGTGCCCAAGTGTCAGGCCAGGAGAAGCTCCTTCTGTGAAACTGGGGGCACTGATCAGAGTCTGGTTTGGAAAGTGGATTGGCGGAAGTAAGCAGGGCCTCTGGGAATGGTTGTGCATGTTACACACTGCACAACTCCCAGGAACCTGCTCAGAGTAAGGAAGAGGCCTGGTGTCAGAGCCCCGTTGAAGTGGACTTGATTTTACTGCAGGGTTCTGGTTGTTCAAGAGGAAGACCAGGCCTGGAAAGCGAGGAGGTGAAGTGAGTCGGCAACAAGCAGCCACAAGCAGGCAGCATCAACATCTGGGGGCTCAGCCGCTCTGGGTCATGGAAGCTCCGAGGATAATTGGGACATATCCTCTCTGGGGTTGGTCAGCTGTAAAGGAGACTTGGGGCTTGGGGGTCCCTGAAACCTTGACCTGGGTCCAGGAGTGTGACTTAATTCTACATCATATCTGATTTTGTGGAGGAGACTGGACAAAGGACTTACATTTAAATCCTTCTTCTATCTTCCAGTAGGGTTACTGGGTAGATATGTAGGGAGCTGAGAAGGTAAAAAGTGGTTCAACAGGACAGTTGGAAGAAAATCAGCTCTGCTGGTCCAGCCTCATTGTAGGGGTCATTGGGAAGGCCTGGCAACAGTGGCATTATTGTATCAGTAAGTGTCCTTGTATTACCAAAAGATCGTCTATCACAACAAACATTTCGAAGGGAAAACAGGTTTACGGACTAAAGTTCCTAAGATAGCAAAGATGCATTCCTGCAGGAATTTCAGCAATAAGGATCTTTATACATGTGTGTTTGGCTATTGCAAATTGAAATTTAGAAATTGGTTTATCTATAGCTGAAACTAATCTAGAAGTTTCCTCCTTTGTCCTTAAATCCATATGCCACAGCTATTCAGAGTCTTTTGTCATCTTGGCAATCGTGAGATGTGACGCCAGCAATCCTGGAAGGGTGACAACAAAGAACAACAAGGGCATCTCAAGGACGAACAGAAGCCCAGGAAGTGCCTTTCTTTGCTCTCATTCAGCTTTGGTCCCAGATCCTGATCAGGTTAGAGCCAATCTCAGTCAAGTCTGAGCAAATCCTGTTATCTAACTGAGAAACCTCATGACATCCAATTCATGTTGTGGCAATGCAAGCACTGGGGAAAATATCTGAATTAACAAAAATAGGGGAACCGTCTGTGACTCTCCGAACCCACCGTTAGCCGTGTCTGCGGGACCTGCCCGTGTGGGCAGAGATCCTAAGACAAGGCCCCAGTGAAGGAAGCAAGGCCACCGCCTCTGCTGTCATGAGGTGAGCACGTGGCTGGGCAGGCATCCCTGTCCCTGAGGGTGGACGTCTCAGACGGGGCGCTTCACCACGCCAGACCAGGAGGGCTGAGCTCCTGGAATCCTCCTTCCGGCCACCAGGTCTTGGGCAGTCTGGGTCCAGCACGTCTCTGGCGGGGTCCGGAGTCCCTCGTGCCCGTCTCCAGGGCCACATGTGAGTTCAGGCCTTGGCCAGGTCTCAGCCACCCATCAGCCCATCTCACCTGCTTCCACATGCGCTGCACAAAGCCAGCCTCCTGATACACGTGTTGGATGAGGCTACATGGCAGATCAAGCTTCCAGGCCCTTTAAACTGCCTTCAGAATATGTTGTAAATTTGCCATCAGAGCATCAGAGGTAGTTTCTGTCTGACCCCCTCCAGCCCCTGACTCCCCTCTGGCCCAGAAGCACCTGAACCCCTAGATTCTGGATGAAGAGCCACCTCTAACCTCTCCCTCAATCTCTTTTTCTCTCCTTCTCCCTTTTTAGTTCTTTCTTGTGATAATCTTTTTACCTGCCATGTCTTTACCCTAAACTATTCTTTTAGGACTCAATGACCGCATTTACCCGGAATTCCTCAGGAAACCCTTGCCTGACCTCCCTGAAGGCCGCGCTCTTGCCTTTGCTAAGCATTTCCATTGCACCTTTTATAGCATAAATATCCTTTATCACAACAGTTCTCAGGCTGTTTAATGATCTGTTTCCCCAATTAGGCTGTCGAATTCTCAACGACCAGGACCAGATCTGATTCAGAACTTTCTATAGACTCTACCGCTCTACTTAGACTATAAATGCACTGAAAAAGTGCATGCTAAAATGAATGAATAAACAGATTCCCTGAAAGGAGTGTCTTTATTATTTCAATAGTGAAAATTCAGTTTTCCTGTCCTGTTAGGACTTTCTCTAGGATTTAGAACAGAATAGAAATCAGAGCAAAGGAAGGTGTAGGCAAAGGAAGGGGGTAGGTACAGACAGATGGACGCTTCTATGTTAAGGCATCTCTGTGCATAGAAGTTTTGAGATGCGTTTTCCCAATTAGGGATAACAGAAATAAAATAAGAGCCGAATTCCTCTTCTGCTTTTAGCCGAATGTTCCAGATTTCTTCATCTTAGATGGGCTCAAGTTCATGATCACCTGCCTCTCATCGTGTGCAGAAACTGGGACTTTTGACTTATTTTGCCGCAGATGAGGTGGCAGCAGTGGCTGAGCCGAGTCCCCAGGACCGCGGGGCTGGACTCCCGGCCTAGATCCTTCCTGAGTGGATCAGAAGTCCAGAGTGAAGAAGGCATCTTGAAAACTCTGTGCATCAGAGGATAGCTAACAACCCTCAATACGCAGTGTCTGTAACTCACAGTAACCTGCTTCTCGAAATCTGGGGACTGGCCACCAGGGAGTCTTCTGTTGGTCCCCTAGGCTCACATGTGTGCTGCAGTCTCTAAGGGCATCCCTGGGGCTAGGGGTTCATAAGGGCCGGCAGTGGCGTGGGCTGTTGGCTTGTGCACCTCCGGGTCCTCTAAGTGGCCTCTCACCATCTAGGAGGCCAGCCCAGGCCTCTTCACAACCAGTAGGCCCAGCGCTTCAGGGGTGGCGAAGGTGGGAGCTGAGGACATCTGGGCTCTGGAGTCTGCCCAGCAACACTTCCCACACTCATCTTTCAGAGCAGGGTCCGGGAAGTGCCCGGATCCAGATAACGCCTATGTTCGGGGGCACCCAGGTCTAGGAGGAAGAGGTTCTTGACAGGCAGAGAAGCAGCATTGCATTTTAAAGGGAGGCCTGGGTTAGACAGTCTGCCACAGCACAGACTAGACCAATATGAGGAGTCTTCACTGACCGAGAGCTGCACCCGCTTGGGCCTGAGACGAATCACAGAGATTCACAGCATCCACAGCCACTGCAACAGTAACGGAACTGGACTAAAGCGGTGGGTCCAGACAGAAGCCTCCCATTGCCCTGGCAGCAGGGACTCGGGCCTGAGTACACACCACGCGTGCCCATCAGAGGAGACTGGGTTAGACTTGGAAACTGTTGCTGAAACAGTCCCAGGGGAAGGGCTGGCAGAGGGCAGAACCGTGAAGGGAAGGTTAGAGCCAGAATGAGCAAGGCCGCGCAGAGCCAGGCTGTGACACCTGCTGGTGGAGAAGTCAGGACTACGCCCCCGGCTGCATCCCTGACCCAGGCCGTGGGAGGGAGGCTCCCAGACCACTGCCCGGGCCCTGTCCCACTGACCACCGTGTGCTCCAGCCCATCTCTACAAGCTCACCCAGTCTGTAAAATTGGGAGTGATGAGCAGATAACAAGTATGTCTTAACACATCAGGCATTTTTTTAAAAGCCTTCTAGATTTTATTTTATTTTTTTCAGTTATCTTCGGGTCTTTGACCATTTCCTGGGCAAAAAGAAACATTTTTAAAAATATGTATATTTGGCTGCATTGGGTCTTGGTTGCTGCGCGCGGACTTTCTCTAGTTGCGGCGAGCGGGGGCTACTCTTTGTTGTGGTGAGCGGGCTTCTCATTGCGGTGGCTTTTCTCGTTGCAGAACACGGGCTCTAGGGCTCAGGCTCGGTAGTTGTGGTGCACGGGCCTAGTTGCTCTGTGGCATGTGGGATCTTCCCAGACCAGGGCTCGAACCCACGTCCCCTGCATTAGCAGGCTGATTCTTAACCACTGTACCACCAGGGAAGCCCAGCCTTCTAGATTTTATAAGTCCCAGGAAGCCTGCGGCTCATAGCCCAACACTGCGTGGTTTTGGTGGTTGTGGAGTCAGGAGCCTTCCTGGCTGCGGGGTGTTTGTGTTTCTTGTGTGTGGATCAGGCTGGCTTCCTCTGAGACACTGATGATGTCATGTTGCTGGACCAGGAGGTGGGGGACGGAGGCTGTGAGCTGCTCACCTCTGGCTGGAGGGGGCCCATGGGGAAAGACTACGATGTCCCATAGAAAGGCTGTGGGATTCGAAGACCAGTTCTTCATTTTACATGGCGACATTAATGTGGTGCCCACAGACTGGTAGAAATACGAACTTGGACTTGAGAGTCAGCTGTTTACGTCAACAAACACACAGCAGGTTCATCCTGGGAATCCCAGGCCTGCTTGAAATCCCAGCAAACCCAAGGCCTGACAAGGGGCCAAGGGAGCCTCATTTCCCTAATGTGGAGGCAGAAGCAAGAGGGTCCCCCCACCAGCACAGTCCTCCCCACCAGGGCTCCAACCACCCTGTCACTACCAGTGGCCCCAGGGGACTGTCTTCAAGGGGGCCCTGGGCCTGTGCATTGGCCTGGGGGACAGTTTCGCCCCTGCTCACCTGTCTCAGCCCACCTAGACCACAGCCCACTCGTCAACAGCATCCTGGTACTGAGACAACGGCCCCTTGACAGGCCTTGAGTTTGCCAGGATCAACAGGGCAGACCGTCGTTTGGTGATCTCACCACTTTATTTGGGAAATTAGCCACTGAGCAGGGTTGATACAGAGGCATTGATTACAGTTAGAGCTTCAGCCACATGATGTATTAATAATACACGTAAGAGATTAAGAATACACTTTATACCATAGCCTATATGACTCAACTTATAAGAAGATACCACTAGCTATCTGATTCATTCACTGAGGGGATCTTAATTCTTTGAGTTTTAGTAATGCTCTGTTAAAACTCTGATTTAAACGGACACCATAAACAAGACACGTGAATGACTGCTACCCACATGAAAAAAATGTTCATTATTCATTAGGGAAACTCAGATTACAGGTACAAGATACCACCACCACACACACCAGAACGGCTGAAACTTTTAAATGGACCGACAACGCTGAATGTTGGCTAGGATTTGGAAGAACTGGGACTCAGATATTTTGGAAAACAGTTTGGAGGTTTCTTATAAAATGAAACATACACTTACCACCAGAGTATGAACACAAGCCCACACAGAGAGTTGCCCGCTAACGTTCATAGCAACTTTACTCGTGAGAGCCAAGAGCTGGGGGAAAACCAAGTATCTACTGTCAATAGAAATGGGTGATTGTTGATACACGTAGGACATGGATGGATCCCAAAAACATGATGCTGAGCAAACTAAGCCAGACGCAAAAGCATACATACTGCATGATTCCACTTGTACGGAGCTCCAGGAAAGGCAAATCTAAATGATTGTGACAGCCTGGGTCTGGGCTTGGGGAGGTATTGATCACAGAGGAGCAGGAGGGGATTTGGGGTGATGGAAGTATTGGACACTTGACTACAACTGTGATTACACAGTACATACATTTGTCAAAACCCATCAAACACTGTACTTAAAATAGATGCACTTTATAGTGTGTACCTTTTGCCTCAACGAAGTTTGTTTTTTAGAGCCTCCCTAAAATGTACTCGTTAGTCGTATTATTTGTGAAGCAAACATATTAAGACCTGAGCCCCTGCCTGCCGGGCTCTGCCCAGCCGGGGCGAATGAGGGCTGCTCGTGCTGCCCTCATCTGACACAAGGTCCCTGTTTGCATATCAGCTCTGCTTCCTGTTCCTCTCGGGGCAGAAAGCACTTTGATAATGGAATTAGGGCTTCTCGGCTAGATGCCAACAATGATCAAATAATTCTCCAGAGGTTGAATCAATCTCCTTCTGAGTTGAAATATTGATCATTGCCAAGTTCATTTCTGCTCAGTCCCCAGAAGATCTTGCTCCTGAGAAGAAAATGTCATTAGCATTTTTCTCTTTTTCAACCCAAAGACAGGGATGGTTTTTTTCCCAAAGTCGATAGAAGTGATGTCTGTTGAACTGTGTTTTCCAGAGATGAGCCACAGAGTGTTATTCTGTGTTGTCATGTTTTGCCAAATGGCAGAAAGAGCCTTAATAGGACAGAACGTGGTATCTGCATCACCACAGCAATGATCTCCAAAAATACTCATCCAATGATCATAAGATACTCTCCGAAATTTGTTACTTAAACACTAGATAAAACTGTCTCCTCTTTAGGACCTCCCTCGTGGCTCAGTGGTTAAGAATCTGCCTGCCAGTGCAGGGGACACAGGTTCGATCTCTGGTCCAGGAAGGTCTCACATGCCATGGAGCAACTAAGCCCATGTGCCACAACTACTGAGCCTGTGCTCTAGAGCCTGCGAGACACAACTACTGAGCCTGTGTGCCACAACTACTGAAGCCCACATACCTAGAGCCTGTGCTCCACAACGAGAAGTCACTGCCATGAGAAGCCCGCACTCTGCAACGAAGAGTAGCTCCCGCTCGCCGCAACTGGAGAAAGTCCCTGTGCAGCAACGAAGACCAAACACAGCCAAAAATAAATTAATAAAAATAAATTTTTAAAAAACACAACTATCTCCTCTTTAATGCATCTCTGATGACATGTAGGAAGGAAACTCTGGCTGAAATGAACATTCTTTGGGCCATGATGAAATGACATCACAAAATATAGATTTGACCAGGGAGGAAAATGACCTCTCAGGGAATATGTCATGTTCTTCACCAGAACTGGAGGCCAGAGGTGCCTACCGTGATGATGTCATTTCAGACTAGAAATAGCATCTTATTCAGTGTTGTCCAAGGCCGGCCCATCCTAACGAATGTAGCAGGGAAAGTCACATCCCTGGAATAAAGATTCAGCCCCTCCCTCTAACATAGTTTCTTGCAAGATGGCGCACATTTCAAGATAAAAAGGTCAGGCTGATATCACGGTGGGGAACTTTTCGAAGCAGATGGTGTCCTTTTATCCTTTGGATTCTGATGGCAGGTTGCACCGTAATGTCAATTTCCAGGTGCAAAGATTGAGTTGCCCCAGTGGGTGTCATGTGAGAAAGCACAGTCTACAGGAGGGGAGGAAGCCCCGCTATCTCAGAGGTGGGACCTTTGCCTTGCCTCTGCACCTGCATCCCTACAGGCCTGCGTTATCCCCAGGGCAGGATCGAAAATGAGGAGGGGACGGCAGCCTGTGGAATCCCAAGGTTCCAGCTCTGCCATGCTCCCCTCTGGCACTAAAACACTGGTGTCGTCATTAGAGGAGCCCAAACAGCCCAGATCCCACTCTCCGTCTCTACTCCACAAATGTAAAGCACCTCAGCCGTTCTCCTCTGACACAGCACAGGATTTGAGTAACAGGGGCAGCTTCTCCCTACAGGCAGAGGTGGGGTCCCTCTGGCATTGCAAAGGCCCCCAGTTCTGATGGCTTAGCTTCCTGGAGTAGGTGCCGGGGAGCTGACAAGAGGTTTGTGCTCAATCGTCCTCATCCAAGGTGACAGACCCCAAATGGATCACGGCGCCCCTGGAAGCCTGTGACAGGCCTAGGGGTGGGAACAGGTTTCACACTTTGTGACTCGGGATCCTGTCATCCCAGGCACCGCAGGCAGGATCAGGATCTAGCCTCACCCAGTGGTCAATGAGACAAGACTCACCTGTAAATCAACGATCCCACCAGGGCTGACGGCCTCCAGCACAACAAGAAATAAGCATTTAAAAAATGTATAAGTAACACACGAGGCAAAGAAGAAGTGAAAATGGAAACTCAAGAATGGCTACAACTCAAATACATAAATAAAATCCCGATCCTGAGACAGACAGCGGGGATGGCGTGCGCTTTACGTGACTGTATCAGAAGAGAAGAAATGCTGAAAATGGGAAGCACAGAACTTGAGGTGCTAGAAAAGAATCCACAAACTAAGCCCAATGAAAACAGCGGGAAGGAGAAATAAAGACAAAGGAAGCAATTAATGAAATAGAGAAAATCAACACATTCAAAAGCTTGTTGCTGTAAAGACCAGTAAAATTGAAAAACTGATGGAGGAAGGCAAAGAAACGACGTAAACAAGATTCAGAACGAAAAACTGTGTATAATTACAGATGTAGCAGAGAATTAACGCTTTCAATAATGGAAAATATGAATTTGAAAATTTGGTAAAATTGACACGTTCTTAGAGAACTGTAAGTGATCAGACTGAATGGAGAGGAAAGGGCACTGGACCAAGCCCAATCCCGTTGTGATTAAACACACGCAGTGAGCATTGGAAAGTCGCCCGCAGGTGAGTCTGCACTCAGCCCCGGGACAGCGCTTTCTGGACTTGCTGAAAGCATGTCCATCACGTGCCAGGCTTTACTGTCAGGGACTTGTGTGTATTAACACTGTCCTAATGACCCCCTTGAGGGATGCGTGCTGTTCAGACCCGAGAGTGGGTTAACTGGGGCCCGGGGAGGTGTGGAGACCTGCCCGGGGTCACAGGGAGCAGAGTCAGGATTTGAACCCAGGCCATCAGTGTGTACAGAAAACACAAGCCACATGCCCTGGATGCATGGAGGTTCCCCCAGGAGCATACAGTCCCCACCCTACACAAACCCTCCCAGAGAAGGAGACCCTTCACTGAGCTGGCCGAATGCTGATGCCAAAACCAGACATAGGAAAGGAAAATCAGACCAACCTCCAGCAGGATCATAGACGCAAAATATTTAAACAAATTCTGCATTAGATTAAAAAGACAATGCTCGGGCTTCCCTGGTGGCGCAGTGGTTGAGAGTCCGCTTGCCGATGCAGGGGACACGGGTTCGTGCCCCGGTCCTGGAAGATCCCACACGCCGTGGAGTGGCTGGGCCCATGAGCCATGGCCACTGAGCCTGCACGTCCGGAGCCTGTGCTCCCCAACGGGAGAGGCCACAACAGTGAGAGGCCCGCGTACCGCAAAAAAAAAAAAAAAAAAAAAAGACAATGCTCATGAGTACGTTGAAATTATTGCAGAAGGCAATATTGTCTCAACATTAGAAAATCAAATAATATAATTCACCACTGTAATAATTAAAAGAAAACGACAATATAGTTAGCTCAATGAAAGCAGAAAAAAGTCTTTTGATAAATTTGATAAAAATCCATGGCAAAACTTAGCAAACTAGAAATCAATAAGAAAATTTCTTAGTTTGATAAAAGATATCTGCCTGATAGGTATGAAGAAAAATCCTACCTAAGCGTGAAATGTCAGAAGCTTTCCGCTTCAAAACAGGAGCAAGAAAAAAAAAAAAAGGAACAAGAAAAAAAAAATAGAAACAAGACAGGATGACTACCACTTGCACTTCTGTGCATCCAGGCGGGACTCTCCAGTCAGAGCGGTGAGACCAACAGCGGACGCGCCTGGGAAGAAGGAAACAGCCATCATTCAGATGTTACCACACAGAAAATGAAAGATCCTACAGGCAAATGATGAGAAATAATAACAGAACCTAGTGCTGTTGTTTAAAATGTGGACCGTATACTAAAGTTTATTGTATTTTGTACTCAAACAACTGTTCGAAAATCCAATTGAAAGATTTTGTGGAGAATGGCACAAATATAAGGAAACTAAAAATCAATGTTTAAAATGCAAGACCTTAACATGAAAATGTTTGATGCTTTATTAAAAGCCGTTACAAAAGTCATACATAAGTGGAGAGACATATGTTTACGGGCAGGAATTCTCAATGTTCTAGAGCTGTCAAGTGTCCCCAGATTGATCTCTCAATATAATACAATTCCAACAAAAGCCTCACCAGGGCTCTTCATGGGTCCCACAAGCTGACTTACCAGGTGTGTGGAAGGGTAAGAGACCCCCAAGAGCCATTCACAGGTGTCCCAACAGAAACCACGACCTCCCCTGCCCCTCACCACAGAGCGAGCCTGCTGGCACAGCCCACGGTGCCGGGGACCCCCACCTCCATCCGGGGGTCCTGTCCACACTCACCCTCTGCAGGGGGCACGTGTGGGAGATGCTCACAAGCGTCCTTCCGATCCCTCTCCGTGTTGGGTGTTACCCCCTGGGAGGGGGAAGAGGGGCTGGCCTCCCTGTGCTCTGCTGAGTGCTCCACCAGAGCCATGATGCCCTCCGAGCCCAGGCGCCAGGGGACCTCGTCCTCCCCTCGTCCACCTGTGCAGACAGGTGAGGCCCAGTCTGCCCCTCCGCTGATATCCTGATAACCTCCTGCTTCAGAGCCTTGGGTCCCAAAACCTCAATGGCCCAGCTCTGCAGGAGTGATGGGAGGGTCAAAGGACAGTGCTCAGGTCTTCATGGCTGTGAACCAGTGGTGGGCTTGGTCCCTTTTCCAGATGAGAGCGAGGGGACTGAGGCTGCATTCAGACCCCGTCTGACCCTCTCCTTCCCCTCTCCTTCCTTCCCCTCCCCCAGGGGTCTCCTCCCCCTCAGGAGGAGCTCGACAGGGCCGGAGCCAGCAGGTCAGCAGGTCACCAGCCTCCTTGCACAGATGGGGAAACTGAGGCTCAGAAGGGCCCCGAGCAAGTGAAGGCCTGAGTGACACACCCCTGAGGATGTGCTCTCAAGGCCTTCCTGTCCCCAGGAGCCCAGGCTCTAGGGCGGGAGCCACCTGGGGGGCTGAGCGGAGGCTGTCTAGGAAGGCGTGACCCAGTGAGCTTGCGTGAGGCCAGTGTCTGCGCGCGGTCCCTCCAGGGAGCGCCAGCGGCTCCCTCCGTCTGCTCTTTCAGGGCAAGGTAGAAGTGACATCCTCACCACCCTCCCCGCTGTGTCCTGTCCTGGGCCCGCGTCACCTCCAGGGTGTTCTGTGCGTGCCTGAAGTCTCTTCCCAAAGGTTTGGGTCTGTGCCTCTCTCTCGCCTTCTAATCAAATTAGTGGTTTTCCATCCGAGAGGCCAGTGTATTAGTAGCAGAATAATCACTGGCAAATTGTCCAGAGAGCCCAAGATGAGACATCTCAGGTTGGCGTAGTTTAAACGTGGGTGAAGATGATCGGAGTAGAGATGGAGAGACCCGTGCAGGGACACCTGGGCGGGGAAGGGGGAGTTAGGCGGATTCAAGACAGACAGTGTCACAGATGTCTGACTGCAAGTCCCTTGCCTCCAGGACCCCGTGAAGGAAGAAAGTACCAGCAGGCATGGGGGGGCCAGGGCACCTGAGCCTCTGACTCCTAGAATCGCCCTCGTGGTCCAGGGGCCCACACGTCCCCTCCTCTGAGGGTCGGGAGGTATATCCAACCCCAAGGATGTCAATGGCCCCTGGGATGGCACAGCCCTCGGCACAGTCTGCTGGCACGTCCAGGTGCTGTCACTACTGAGGTTCCAACCAGGAGGGTCTCAGGCCCCTAGAGAACTGGACACCAGGCGGGCTGGACTCTAGTCCGGGCTGGGCCGTAGCTAACCCGCTATCTGCTTGTCATCTGGTCACTTTATTTCTTGGAGCCTCTAGTGACTTATTTGTTAAACAAGGTAACTCAGAAAAACTGTCCTTTAGAGCAGGACTATTCCACAACCTGAAATATTCATGAATCTTTGGAATTAATCAACGGCTTGACATTCTCTCTTTAACATGGAGTAAAACGTGGGGCTCCGGCTGGATTCTGCCCATCCTGAGCAAACAGCACATCTAAGTTTGTGCAGGGAGAGCACCCCTCAATCCCAGGACGGGTCCCAGTCCCCCAGACCCTGCACTAGCACCTGACTTGCCCTTTCCAGGTGTTCCTCACAATACAGCGTGGTCCCTGACCAGCAGTGTCAGCATCACCTGGAACCTGTCAGAAGGGTAGATTCCCACCCCACCACCGGCCCACCCTGCTGGAGAGTCTGGGGTCGGCACTCTGCCCCAGAGACTGGCGACATGGCTGGCCGGCCTCGACCTTTGCTGTCTTGCCAGCTTACCTGTGCAGAGATTTCAGCCCCACCTGTCCTGCTTCTCCTGTCAGGGAGGCCTGAGTTTCTTGGGTTTCAGTTGTCACAGCTGATTCTGATACACATCAAAACTGGGGACCCCAGAACTGGTTTTCTCAGACCCAGGTTCTCGGGTGTGAGTGTGGAGCTCAGAGAAGGTCCTGACACGTTTCTGAGAGCCTTACATCAAGGAGGAGTTGACCCTGAGGAATCAGGACGTGACCTCAGGTCTGCCCCACTCTTTCCACGATGCCTGTGGTTTTGGCACCAAGTCCGCCTGGGTCCACATGGCAAGGTGTCCTCTCACCAGCCTCAGTCTGTCTCATCGTGCAGGTAAGAGGATGATCTGGTCCTGTGTGTAGGGCTGCTATACAGAAGAGAAATGACCCTTCAAAATCAAGTACCTGGCAAGGAATAGGCACTCAATAGAAACTTACTTTCATCGACAATAATACAGGACCACCCCCGAGATATGTCACCCATGCTGAGTTCAAGCCGAGTCAAGAAATGTTCATTCCTGGAGACATTTAAATTTTTTTCCTGGGACACACCACAGGAGGTTTATAGTGAGTGCTCCAAAGGGCCTGATGGTGTGTGTGATGTTTGAGAGGGAAGAGTCAGATGGAGGCTAGGACAGCTAGTATCACACTTTCCCTTAAATTCACTCGGGACCCAGGGTCACCTCCAGTGTGGGTACAGGAAGGGAGAAAGACACACCTCCCTACACACACTGCAGGACCCCTGACGCCACCACTTCCACCACACACCCACCTCTTTGCACTTCTTGCAGCCCTTACTCACCTTCAGATTATTTTCTCCCTCAGGAAGCAAAGTCACATTCTGATACAAGGTTGGAACTGAATTTAACACATTTTCCCTGATAAACATGACTTCTGCGTCCTGCCGGGCAGATCATTTCCTAATGCGAGGTATTTCCCCTTTGTGTCCACATCAGGGACACCTAATGGACGACATCCTCGAGCTTTGTCAGAGTCTGGGGGTGTCAGGACCTCGCTGGGGTAACTGGGACGAAATGGCCATTTTACTGTCTGAGGGATTCTCCTAGTCACCTGCCCTCGTACTCCCCTCAGACCGTCAGAGTTTTCTCATCCATGAAATAACAGGAATCGATCCTGTGATTATGCCACGGAGAGGGGAGGGCACCACAGGGCTGCTTGGGGATGCTGTGCACGGCTGTTGGCAACGGGCGAAGAGGTGACTCACAAATCCTTTGAACCTGAATCCTCCTCTCTCCCTCCAGAAATAACCCTGTGTTCGGTTTCTCACAACAAGATGGAAAGAGGAGGGATTAGGTCAGGAATGTAGGTCCATCTTTCGAGTTTGTCCTTAACTGGGGGTGTGACCTTGGGAACAGTATTTCATCCCCCTGAGGATTTGCTTTCTCATTTGAAGAAAAAACTGTTGTTTCACGATCCTTTCCATTTCTAACCTCATTAGATTCCAGGAAGCTTAAGTGCTGATTGCTGCTCTATTTCCTGGGACTCAGATCTGTCTCCTCCAAGATGCCCCGTGCACACACTCCTGGTGATTTCAGGTGACATGTCCCACCCAGAGCCCCACGTCTTCCTGGGGGTTCCGGCCACCAGGGAACTGCTTGTCTGCCCCATGGTCTGAGGCCGTGATGGGTGGGAGCCGCCCTGGGACAGACACGTGCCATCGGGTTGGTCTCAGATGGGTCCATTCCGTGTGCCCTTATCATCGCTGATGTCTCTCTGCAGGGTTTTCACCTAGAAATGCCGGTATAACATGGTAATCGTACAGAGATTCTTTTCCGAGAGCAAGGTGAGACCGCCCGGCCACCAGCCAGCCTGGGCTTCTTCCACCGGCACACCTGTCGCTTGCCTTGCCCTGAGCCCATCCCCCGTGTACCCATCACCTTGTCCTCCGATCACGGTTCACATTGAGAGAAGCAAACTCTTATGGGTTATCAGCTCTTCTAATTTGTGATGGGGAGTCTCGGGGAAAGCAAGGCGAAGTCCCAGGACTGGGGAATGAACTCCAAGGCACCAATGCATTTAAATAAAATCTAAGCTCAGCTGAGAGCTTCCAGCTCCTCCCTCATCTGTGTCCTGCTCCTCCCACGCCCCTGTAGGTTCTTCCCAGGTCTTCCCTCGTAAATTATGGCCCATGAGCCCCCATCTCAGGCTCTGCTGCTGGGAACCTATCCCAGGCTATTGGGTGCCATCGCTTTGTGCGATCAGGAGAGGCCGTTGGTTTAGGTCCATGACCTGCCTGGTCAGACAGGCAGAGAGGGAACAGGGTTCAGACTCAAGTCCTCTCATGAGTCGAGTTCTGTTTTCAATCCTCCACTATGTCCACATTGACTCCTGGGCTGGGCTCTCCGTGGCTCGGTCCCTGGGAGCTGGGTCTCCATCCCACCCGACCCCACCGTGGGCAGTGCCCACCAAGAGCACAAACGAAGCTCACGGGCCACGTGGCCGAATATTTAAAATGATAAACCAAACCAACAGCTTCCTAATAAAATACGTTCTATCATCTCATCTGTACGGGGAAGTGGAAGCCAGGTTTTAGTTGAAATTCTCGACCCCTTGGGCTTCCACGGCAGGAGGTGTTGTGGGAAAGCTGGCTCTGACCTCCGGGCCCTGCCTCAAGCCCCCTCCCCTTTCCCACGCTGGCTGGAGCCCGGCCCTACAATTGAGGGGACGTGTACACACACAGACACTGCAGACATTCACACCTGCTGCAAACAGCCATACCTGGGCCACACCTTGACCTAGAGGTGCAGACAAGCGTGGGATACAGGCTGTCGAGCGGGGCTCCTGGGCTCCGGTTCCTGGAAGGTGGACACAGCCTCCAGGTGGGCAGGTCCCTCAGGGTCATGGACTCTGGGAACCTCGGAGACCAGGGAAGAGCCCCTTTGCCTGGCCAAGGCGGTGCTGCTTCCTCCAGCCTGTCACCTTGGTCAGGTCGCTTCCCCTGTAGCCAGCGTCTCCGTCTGTAAGGACAGGATCACACCATCTCGGGGCCCTTCTTGCCACACATGCTTGTGGTCTGTCATCCATTCAGGCACGAGGCTGTCCGTGGAGGAAAAGAGACAGATCTTGAAACAAACTTGTGTTCACAAAGCAGTGCGGGCAGATCTGGTGCTCAGTAGGGAAAGGACATAGGAATGGGTCATGGGCCACAGATCCACATACCTGGCATCTCAGGACGAGAACCGCTTCCACACGCGTCTCCCGTCACGCACCTAAGACCCAACTGATGCCCCTGAGGAGGCTGGGAGCATCTGGCTGCTGTCCCCCTACCATGTCCCAGAGGTAAGAGTGGGCACGAGTTTCAGGCTTCTCTGGTAGTGCAGTGATTAAGAATCCGCCTGCCAATGCAGGGGACACGGGTTCAATCCCTGGTCTGGGGAGATCCCACATGCTGCAGAGCAACTAAGCCTGTGCGCCATAACTACTGAGCCTGCGCTCTAGAGCCCGCAAGCCACAACTACTGAAGCCCGTGCGCCTAGAGCCCGTGCTCCACAATGAGAGAAGCCACCGCAATGAGAAGCCCACGTGCCGCAACGAAGAGTAGCCCCCGCTCGCCGCCACTAGAGAAAGCCTATGCACAGCGATGAAGACCCAACACAACCAAAAATAAATAAATTAAATTAAAAAAAGAAAAGAGTGGGCACGAGTTTCTAAAGGGGGTGCTTGTTCAGAGCAGAACAAAAGCGCAGTGTCCCCAGAAAGTGCTGCACTTTGATATTGGAAGGCAGGCCCATCCATATTTCATGGTAACACACTAATTAATATTTAAGCCTGTAAACTCATCCTTAACAAAAAACATTTCTATTGTCACAGGGGTTATCCAAAGCTGACGTGTTTACTTTACCGACGCCCATCACGCAGCTCAGCGTCGACCCTGCCAGGGTTCCCAGGAAGTGATATCAGCACGACCACCGCCAGGAAATGCTTGGTGAGGCCCTGAGCGCCACAGCCGTGACATGGTCCAGGAGCAAGGACGTGGGGGGCCATGATGGTGGGAGGAGAGGCTCCAGCCTGGCAGGCAAAGCCGCAAGCTGTGGTCACTCATCAGAAAAACGGTGTGCAGGTGGCCTGGGGGAGGTAGGGGCCTCGCAGGACGCGGGAGGATACTGACACTGCTCTGCTCCCCGTGTGCTGTCCCAGCTCTGCCCCACAGCTCCACTGACCGGAAGACAGTGGAAGGGCACTTGGTACAATACGGTTCAGTGGGGTTCAAACCCCTTTCCAAGGAGCTGCCTCCTGGGGGCCGGGGATGCTGTCCAGCAAGGCCGCTCCGCTGCCGTCCATGTTAAATATTGCACATCCTGGTTGGGGGCCTCGTTCTGAAGAAAGTTTCCGCTGCTCGAAATGAAAGTTTGGAAGTTCTCTAACTTTATTTCAATTTTCTCTCAAGTTGCAATTGGATCCCAGAGAAGGGAGATAAATTGCTGGTGATGTAGCAAGTAATGGATTAACATGTCTGACCATAATAAATGAAAGAACAGGCCTGATGTTAATGAAGAGATTCTGTGCCTCCCCCCTGCTGTTTCCAGGTGTGTGTGCACAAAGGGATCTCGGCAGTGAGCTCGGCCCCACACCGGGGGGAGGTGCCGTTAAAGCCACCAGCAGGGTGTCCATCATGGCCTGTGTTGAAGGAAGTGGCTTCATGGACTCTGCGACCTGGACGGGGCGTGAGGAGGCCGCCTAGTCCACCCACGTCGGAGACCCTGGCCCTGATCCGCAAGAGACGGGCGAGCGGCCCTCCCCTTACGCGCCCCCCGATTGATGCGCCTTGGGATGAAGCACCGCTGCTCTGGTGCCCCTGCCATGGGGATGCGGAGGGCCCTTCCTTCTCGATGGAACGGTTAGGACTTCACCCTCTCTTCATGACGCTGGAGGCCGCAGGAAAAGGAAAGGAATGCGCTCCTGAGAGGCTGCATGCCTCCAGAATGTGCTTACCCCAGGGGGGAGGCAGGGATTATGATTGTCTTTTAATTTTTGTTTTTCAGTGTTTCACAGATAAATACAAGACAATATGAAGACAGAAAACAAAAGTATTTTCAGTGAGAAATGTGTGTACTCCGTGGGTCAGCAGGAGTTTGCACAAAGCAGCACTGGGAGACCGGCTTGAAGCTACTCCTAAAAGGGGCCCCGCCTGGACCCCCAGCAGCACCCCCAGTTTGGATCGAAATTCATTCTGCTCCAATCAGAAGACTGCAGACCATGCAGTTCATATGAGCGTTTTGGTTTCTGATGTCTTCATTCTCCTTGAGTTTCAGGAAAATTAATGTATAAAGATACATTTTGCAAAGTCAGGGAGGTTCAGCTCTGCGCAAAGCTTGCTACACATGTCAACACTCACAGCTTCAGATGAACACTCAGATCCTCAAAATGGAGAGGCGGCTGTCAGGATGGAAAGAAATAAGACGCCGGGCTTTCCTGCTTCATCTCCTGTCTCCTGGGGACAGAGGCCTGAGGGATGGCATGGGTGGGGGTCAGAGAGCTTTCTTAGGGACCAGGGGAGGAGCACAGTCACTCATCTCTGCCCAAAGCAGACCTGGGGGACAGTCGATAAATCTCCTACAGAAGACGCCACAGATGAGAAGCTGGCCTTAGGCACTCGGGCAGGAAGTTGGAGGTGGAGGAAGGAGGGAGGTTTCAGAGTAAGGGAGCTCGTTTTGCTGAAACATAAAAGCTTGAGAGGAGAGCATTTTTCATGTTGACATATCCTTAGGGTATTTCCCTGGCCTGGTACTGTTCTATTTCAGAGCTTGCCAGAGTGAAAAACAAACAAAAGAAATGAACCAAAAAAAGAAAAAAAGAAGAAGGAAGAAAGGCAATTAATCAATTCAGGCTCCAGAGATAAAATCCTCACTATACCTGCAGCGAGACCTGTTTCTGGCACCTGGATGCCTCCCCCAACCCACCTCCACCCCGCCTACGAGGCAGAGCCTGGAGGTCCAGCTGGCTGGGTGCTTAGAATAGGGTCTCAAGGTCGTATACCCAAGCTGACCCTCTGGGTGCACAATAATAGAACCTCTGTTGATGTTTCTATCTCAAGCTTTTAAATATTCTATTGTAACGTGCTTTATAAGTGCCCCAGTACGAAGTATGCTGTGTACATGAGTTCGTGGCCATTATTTATAAAGAGGTAAGTGCCCACACATTGGGTGTTTCCTCGTAGAAGTGCTGATCAAATGGATCTGGGGCCTTGGTTTGGAAGGTCACTGGAAAGCTAAGCGTGGTCTTGGGTGTTTCTCCAGTAGCTCGGAGCTGTTTGGAATCAACAGAGTATGGAGCTGCCTCTACCTGGGCCCGGCCCCGAGACTCAAAGGCAAGAAGGGGAAGGGGTTAGAAGGGAGGGAAGCTGCAGGAGGTGGGGATCTGTCTGTCCTCTTGGCCACTGCAGGTAATAATGTGTGCAAATGTGTATCACTTAACTCACTGATAGGATAACCAGGATTCCGCACCACCCGACCTCCACACCAACATTTACAAAACGAAAGAGCGAGAGTTCAGTAGGAAGATCTTGGCTGTGGTTTCCGGCTGCAAGGATCATAAGCTGTTTGTGCCTGGACTGAGCAGAAATGCAAAGTCTGTCTTTGGAAGCTTCCCAACTGTGTTCCGCACCCGCGCAGGACTGTCCCCCATCAAGCCCGCCTGGAACCCACTGTCCTTGCCCAGGGCCCCGGGTCCTCTGGGGACTGTGCCTCTTTCCTCCGACCCTTGCTCCAGGGCTGGGGGCCTTAAGGACCTGTCCTCCTGGGAGGCAGAGCAGGGGGGAGCCTGCAGCTTTGCTCTGCATTGAACGGTCGCCCAGGTGCCCGCTGCTGCTGCCCGTCACTCTTCCTTTCCCATCGCAGGACACCCTGTCAGGCAGCTTCCTTCCCTTCTCAGACGTGAAGGAAAATAAACGGGCCGCGTCCAGGAGCACCAGAACAAAGGAGCCTTTGTCTTTAGAAAGTGGGGCAAGAGGCAGAGGTCAAGCCTTCATCCACTGTCACGAACCTGCTGCTCTGAGGTCTCTGGCCCCTCCGCCCCTACTGTGTCTCACAGCTTTGTGGGTAGGCATTTGGGCAGGGCTCAGCTGAAATCCTTTTTCTCCGAGTGAAGTGGCCTGGGCACTCGGGTGCTCAGCTGGTGGACTGGCTGGTCTGAGGGCCCAAGATGGCTTGTTTACTTGCCTGCTGCCTCGGCAGTAGTGTCTGGAAGGCCAAGCTCAGCTCACCCCCTCGGGGGTCACCCCATGGCCTCTTCCACTCTCTCCAATGGAGAGGGTGGACTTCTACCGCAGAAACACAGCATGCCAGCAGACCCGCGAGCTGCCAGGCTTCTCACGACCTAGCCATCGGCCTCCCAGTACAGCTCCTCCATCACCTGGGGTCCTGGGGTCAAGCAAGTCAATGAAGCAGCGGTCACCAAATTGGGGGAGGGGGCAAGGGCTCCAACTACAATGGGAGAAGCGTTAGAGAATCTATGGTCATCGGTAATTCATAGTCTCATTTTTCACCAACACAAGTAGCATGATAGTCCTGAATTTTTACGAAATCATCTTTAGAGATCCCAGCATGACTCAGACATAAACATAGTCTATATTCTGGATGAAATCCACAAACTCAGATAGTCGTCTGGACCCAACGCAGGCCTTCATTGGAGACAGCAGGCAGAGGCGGACTGGTGGAGGGAGGCTTCCTCGAAGGTCTCAGGTGCAAAACATCTAAAGATGCTGCTGGTAAGACTCATTCTTCCAGGAAGGAGGGCAACCTGCGAATGGTACTGCTACAGCACAGCCCAGCACAGCCCCTGCTGGCTGATGTTCGTAGAATATTTACTGCGAAGATGGGCTGCAGTGAGAAGAGAGACCAAGAAGCTGCTCAGTGCCCCGGGCTTTACTTCCACCATCTGTCTCAAGGCACTTGAATTAGCATCTATCAAAGTAATTGATGTTATACACATATAGACATTCTTTCTCATATATCCTTTTCCGTTATGGTTTATCACAGGATATTGAACGTAGTTCCCTGTATAGCAGAGACTGGCACAACCCTGTAAATCAATTATACTTCAATAAAAAAAATTGAAAAGAAAAGTAATCCAATTTCATTAGTAACAAAAAGTTTGGTTTCAGTAGTTATCCACGTCTAAAATGTCAATGCTATTCTAAAGTAAACGGAGGCAGGGTTCGTCTTCCCTGAGATTGAATTCTTGTTCAGTAGATAAACCTTTACAGGTGCTGCAGCCCCTGCAGAAGCACAGGCTTTATGGAGCCCGGATGGTGATGAAGAGCTCAGAGACGGGAGTGACGAACCAACGAGGCCGGATCTGCTCTCGTGCAATTAACATGGAGCCTGAGTGAGACAGACGACGAGCCGGCGTGAGGCTCCAGCCCAGGCATTCCTGCCAAGGGCTGCAGCTGTGAGTCAGCATGGATCAGACCTGGGGACACTGTCTCCTGGAACCTTGTGCCTGGAGCATGTGCGCCTTCTGCATTTGACCAACCCTCTGTACTTTTACCAGAGAGTCAGGGGCAGGAGAAGAACTTCCCATCTGAAGGGGTCAGGCCCCCAGAGAGGCACCAGTTATCTGGTACATACATGTCTGCCTGACGCTCTTCTCCCCAACTCCCAGTTGGTGTTTATGGGCAACTTCTGGACATTCAGGTCCCCCTGGGCCAGTCAGACTCTCCCCACTCAGGTCAGGCCCGACCACACTGACTGGAAAATGCAAACATATGTACACTGACCAGACCCTCCCCTGAATTCTGTCATCAATCCTGGGCTGCGGTCTCTTCCACCTTGAGGCACATCCTCCTTCCTCTCAGACACGATCTGTAGTGCCTGGCACACAGGAAGTGCTCAGTAGATGTGAGCTGGCTGCATCAACAGATGGGGGTGGGGTCCGCATCCATTATAAACTTAGGTCAAGAGCAACAAAAAATTAAATGATAACTGTAACCAACATACAGTTAAGAAGTAGGGAACCCTGGGGAAGGGGCCTTCTGAGCTTCATTACAAAGTTGAAGATGGGCTTCCCTGGTGGCGCAGTGGTTGAGAGTCCGCCTGCCGATGCAGGGGACATGGGTTCGTGCCCCAGTCCGGGAAGATTCCACAGGCCGCGGAGCGGCTGGGCCCGTGAGCCATGGCCGCTGAGCCTGCGCTCCACAGCGGGAGAGGCCGCAGCAGTGAGAGGCCCGCGTACCGCAAAAAGAAAAAAAAAAAAAAAGTTGAAGATAAATGAACATGCTGGACTGTCCCAGCTTCCTGACCCCCGGATACGACCTTACGGTGATAATCTTATACTCAAAATAATCTTGTATAAAACACCAGTGAACATGATGCGTGTGTGTGTGTGTGTGTGTGTGTGTGTATACACATGCACCCTTAGGATTTCAAATTGGGAGATGCCAAAGCAGAATCTTGTTCATAACACTTCCTCTGACTTTTCCTGACTGCAGTAACAGGCCCCTCCAACCTGGAATCCTCTTCATTAGCACAGAATGTTATGACTTTTGTGCTGTGTAGGCTGTGGATGGACCGTTCATGTAGGTGAGTCAGTACCAAGTTGCTTAGAAAATTGTTGATTTGCCCCTTGGATTCAAGGTGTGTCATGTTGATTGCATCATTTTATTCCTTCAGTATTTTTGGTCTTCAATAAAACTCTATAGTTTTCTCAATAAAGTCTTGTTTTTAAAGAGATGTATCCCTAATTTTGTCTCCCCTTCTTTATGTATTCTCTCTCCAACCTATTCCAGCCACGTTTCTTCAGGACCTTATCAGGGTCACCAAAGACCCCTCCCCTGCCCACTGCATTTCCTATTCCTAGAATTCCTTGTCGTAATTCTATCAACAAGTGCCAAACTGCCCACATGGAAATCTGAGTCCCCACACCACCCCTAAATCAGCTGCTCACCCAGGCTTCTCCATTTCAATTAAGGATGCACCCTCCACCCATTTGCTCCAACCCAGATGCTGGAAGAGTCTTTCATTCTCTCTCAAATCCCACATCCAATCCAACAGTGAGTCTTACTGGCTCAAACTTCGAAACATTTCCCAAATTTGAAATTTCTTGTCACATCCACAGGCTGATTCACCATCTTTTCTTTCCTGGACACCATCCATAAGCTCTTATTTTTCTGCTCTACAATTCTTCACACATCATGTGAAGTAAACTTTTTTTTTTTTTATATTTATTTATTTGGCTACACTGGGTCTTAACTTGCGGCATGCAGGATCTTTAGTTGCGGCGTGCGAACCCTTAGTTGCAGCGTGTGGGATCTAGTTCCCTGACCAGGGATCGAACCCGGGCCCCCTGCATTGGGAGCGTAGAGCCTTAGCCACTGGACCTCCAGGGAAGTCCCTGAAGTAAACTTCTAAAAGTGTAAATCTGACCATGTCACCTTCCCATCCGAGCCTTCAAGGGTTCTTGTTTCTCTTGCACTAAAATCCTGACCCCTCATTGTGGCCCAGAGGCCTTATGTTATCTAGCTACCTGGAGCAGGTTGTATTTTCCAAAGATGGTCAGACCCCCATGTTTGTCCCCTTCTTGACTCTCCTCCCGTTCCTTGAATCTGGGCTTTGACCAACAGAGTGGAATAGAACTGACGTTGCAGGAGAGCTCCAAGGCTGTCCTGTGAAGGACCTATCTCTGTCTCTGTCTCTGTCTCTGTCTCTCTCTGCCTTCTCACCTTTAGAACTCACCCACCATGTTGTGAGGACGGAGGCCCCAGCCAACAGTCAGGACAATCTTGCCGCCCCTGCGAGTAGCCACCTTAGAAGTGGACGCTCCAGCCCTGTCGACCTTCAGGTGACGGAGGCCCTGACTGACCTCTGACTGCAGCCTCGTGGGAGACTCTGGGCCAGAGCCATGCAGCCAGGCCACACCTGCACTCTCGACCGACAGAATTCATGAGCGATAATAAATTATTGTTCTTGTTTCAGGCCACTGAGGTTTGGGCTGATTTGTTAGGTGGCATTTGGTAACTGAGAGTTGCCTGATTTTCTGACGCTGTTTCAACCACTCCGTGCTGCTCGGTGAAAGCTTCTTTCTGCCTCAGGAACTTTGTGCTTCTTGTTCCCAAATCAAAGAAATTGTTTTCTTCCGGCACTGCCATATCATTAACCCCCTCACTTTGCTAATGTACCTGTTCTAGTGTCAAATCCCCGGAGAGCCCCCTTCACCGTCTACACATAAATGCCTCCTCCTGCCCCCACAATCATTTCCTGCCCATGACCTTGTTATTTTCCTTCACTGCACTTTACTGTACCTGAAACTACATGTCTATGTATTTATTTACCTGTTATCTTTCTCTCATTAGAATGTAAGCTGTATGAAGGCAGCAATTTGAAAAATCTTATTCGACAGTAGATCTCCAGAAATTAGGATAATGCTTGGCACATAAAAAAAAAAAGATTCACGCAGTATGTATTAGACAAATATTGAGATAACCCAACAACCTGTCACTGTTCCCTCTCAGGATAAACTGGGTAGAACTTTTCTCCAGAACATATGATGAATTATCTCAAATAAGGGGAAAGTCATTCAGTTTTGCTTAAATTTAAACATAGATCCAGGCAATATATTTGTATCATAAACCTTGACATATAGGATCTAATCAAATGTTTTTTTAATTAAGGATTTTAAAGAGTGTCCCTGGAACAAACAGGAGCAAATATCAAAACTTCACTCTAACACTTCTTGTTTTCTACAAGCCCCGTGCAAATGTGGATTAACTCGACCTGGCCATCCTCTGGAAAGGACCAGGATTTTTGATGTGTCAGCTGAGAGACAGTAAGAGCGGGCCACCCATTTATAGGGGAAATGCTGCTATGGGAGAACATGCTGGATTAAAGACACCCACATACTCTTTGACAACTCCTTCAATCAAGAGGTGGAGCCTGTGCCCCTCTCTGAATCGGTGGATGCTTGGTTAAGAGACAATGCGCCCCTTCCCTTTCCTGCCTTATTACTCGCCAGTTTCTCCTGGGAGCTTAATGCATCCTCACGGCTGGACCCTCAGCTGAGAGAACCCTTCTCTCGCCTCTCCCTAGGACCCATAATCCTAGGACTGCTGCCCCAACAGGGCCCATTTCTCAGGCTCTTCTAAGACCTGCATTTCTCCTCCTGTCCCTCATCCAATCCCTCTGCCTTTGCCTTGTGGGGAGACAAGCATTTCTCTCCAGAGCCTCCTCTGGCCCAGCAGAGGACGGACAGGCCTCAGCAAGTGAAGATGACATTCTCTTCATTGTTAATTTTCGTCTGAATCTTATCAATGCATCACATCATTTCAGAGCTGAAAGCGAGATACATAATAATAAAACAATAAAATATCTACTAGTTTTTCAGAAAACTAAGAATAGAATTACCATATGATCCAGCAATCCCACTCCTGGGCATTTATCTAGACAAGACTATAATTCAGAGACCAGCGACTTCCCTGGTGGCGCAGTGGTTAAGAATCCGCCTGCCAATGCAGGGGAAAACGGGTTCGAGCCCTGGTCTGGGAAGATACCACATGCCGTGGAGCAACTAAGCCCGTGCACCACAACTACTGAGCCCATATGCCACAACTACTGAAGCTCGCGCACCTAGAGCCTGTGCTCCACAGCAAGAGGAGCCACAGCAATGAGAAGTCCGCACACCACAGCAAAGAGTAACCCCCGCTCACCGCAACTAGAGAAAGCCCGCACGCAGCAATGAAGACCCAACGCAGCCAAAAATAAATAAATAATAAAAATAAATTTTAAAAAAGATGCATGCACCCCTATGTCCATAGCAGCACTATTCACAATAGCCAAGACATGGAAACAACCTAAATGTCCATTGACAGATGAATGGATAAAGAAGATGTCGTACATATATACAATGGAATATTACTCAGCCATAAAAAAGAACGAAATAATGCCATTTACAGCAACATGGATGCAACTAGAGATTATCATACTAAATGAAGTAAGTCAAAAAGAGAAAGACAAATACCATATGATATCACTTATATGTGGAATCTAAAATATGACACAAATGAACCTATCTATGAAACAGAAACAGAATCGTGGACATAGAGAACAGACTGGTGGTTGCCAAGGAGGAGTGGGGTGGGAGAGGGAAAAAAATGGCCACTATTTTAAAGTGTCTACTATGTGCCAGACACTTTGCTAGTTTAGTAAATTCAAGCCCTGTTTACCAAATTCCCATCTGCATGAGACCCCACCCCGAGGTGTTGAGTACACAGTGATTAGAGAAAGGAAATAGAGCCACTGCCTTTATGGAACGTGCCACGTGGCCAGTCGCTGACCTGTTCTGCGTCTAAGCTTTACGGCAACCTTGGAGAGCAGCTAGTATTTCTCCCACTTTGCAGTTGGGGAAACAGCCTTCCCGAGATTCATTTACCAGGACTGCTGGGTCTTGGAGCTGACAGCCCTCCACCTTGCCCTTCTGCTTCTCCTTGAAGCTACGGACAGCCCCTCTAAGACGTCCTCCCTGCCCCCACCCGTCCATCCCCCGGCCACTGCCCTCATCCAGGTAAACGGATCTCAAACAAGATAAAGAAGAAGAGCTTCTGTCCCCAGTTCAACCTTCCCGCTGGAGCACAAAGCTTTGCTTCTGTAAATAACTGTTTTGTTTCACGCCTTCTCAACGAGATTGCAAATTCTTGAGGATGAGGAAAAAGTCTCGTTTCTTTTGTTTCTTCCTCATTCCTAGAAATGTAATGAGCACTTAAAATGCAAGTTGAATATAGTGGTGAGCAGATGAGCAGATGCACGCTTTAGTGGCTCAAATGGTCTGACAGAAATAAACGTCAGTCAAAGAGAGAGCTTACTGAGACGTCAGGCCAGTATCAAAGAACTGTCATCAGAGACCACAGGGCCCACCCCAGGCTTCCTTTCCTGAATTATGCAAATGTCAAGTGGGGGAAAGTGAAGCAACAGCGCATCCTCGAACTGATCTCAGCGGGAGGGACTCTAATGGGATGGAGGACAGACAGACAGACACTTCCTGAGCCTACAGTTTTGTAAATGTTCGCTTTAACGGCCTCTGCTCAAGCAATCCTAATTTGAGTATGACTTCACATCGTTCCCTGCTAGGATTCTGATCTCCTGATGCTGGAGTGTTTGCATTTGGTGCATTTGCTCTTCTCATCCTACTTAATTACTATTTTTTTTCTCTTAATTACTATTTAATCAGTTTTTTCACTGATACATTTTATTGTTCTCACATTTGACGCGTGTTCATGAGGAACCTAATGGGGACCAGCATCCCGCCTTCCTCTCTGCCCTCCCACCTCCCAGCATCCGACACCTGGCCTGTTTCCCTGCTGGGCACTTTCCCCTGCTCTCCCATGAGAGTGGCCACCCTGCCACTGGCATTAGGTAACAGTAGTGACTCTCACATACCTTCACCTCTGTTCTAAGGATTTTCCAAGTAAAAGAACTTAATCTTCCCAAGACAAGTTTATGGGGTGGGTACAATTATTATCCCCATTTTACAGGTGGGGAAACTGAGTCGTAAGCCATGCAATTTGCCCAAGATATGTAGGTAGTTTGTAGCAGAGGCAGGTTTTGAAGGTAAGTTGTCCCAGCAGTGAGGGCATGTGTGATCAGATTTGGTGAATCCACACAGATGCCCTCATCAGAGCCTCCGTATGCATGAGGTACCTCCTATGTATCCAAGACCCGACGATGGATTCGAAATTCTAAGGCATTGTCCTTGCCCTGCCCTGTTATCAGGGAACCTACAGTCTTATTAGGAATTAAGAATATGCATAGATTAGTGGATTCCACAGATGTATTTAAATCTGATGGTATGAAGATATAATTGGTTATAAAAAGGAGAACTTATTGTGAGATGAACAGCACGGCAAACATAATGGATGATACGGTTGATAGTGAGGGGAGTTTTCCTCAACAGAAAAAAAGTTCTTAACACCCAGTTACAGTCTATTGGATAGCCTGACAGTCAATTTTGATGTGAAAAAAATCTTATATCTTGAACCACAAATCTTAAAATCTTACTCAGCAAGTAATGAGAATTTGGGGTCCTGAGCAAATCCCAAGATTGCATTTTGGAGTTTGTTACAAGACCCTTTGGCTTAGAACCTCTTTAGAAAATCACTGTGATGAATGCAGTGATGGTCAATTACTGTGTTAATTCTGCCCCAAACACACATCCTACTGAGATGCCTACGTCTCAAACATGAGACAGTCCTACACATGCCCACATCTGTATCCTAGTTTTCACCACCAGTTGAGTAAATAAATCATCGCCACTGTGTCCCCGAAGCCATGCGTCACGCACACCAAGGAGGAGGGACCTGGACCAGAGCCCACTGCCTGGACCAGAGCTCACTGCCCAAATACCTCAAAGGCCAGGGCAGATGGCCCCAAAGAAGGAGGCACTTTGTCATCTTAAAAACTAATCCTTTCCACTGCAGTAGTGCTGTTGGCAAACGTTCCTTTCCACTATCCCATATTTAAGAATATGACTTTGGAAATTATAAATCGTCAGTTATTATTTGATGGTCTCAGCTTGGAGCTTGCTACATAATGACTTCCCCAGTAGGATGCTGAGCTGCTAATTCGCAAACTCCTTCTGAAAAAGCTTTTCAGGGAATTTGTGCTACATTGAGAAGTAACTGAACCATAGGGGCCAATCCAAATGCCGTTCTTTTAATTTATTTTCTCTAACCCAAAGAACAGTCCATTTACTGCTCTTCAGTGAGAGAGGCAGGCCCTATCCCTTCATGGTTAGGGTCCTTATGATAGGTGCAGAGGGAAATCACATCTCTTCGTGGGATGCGTTTGGAACTGTCCTATTTAATTAGGTATCTGTCAAGTTTCCATCTAACTTTGCAGACCGTGAGCTGGAAATGCTTCAAAAGTGTAGACATATTTCTGAGTTGGGGTTATCACTCTAAAGGGCTGCAGTTTGCAACCCTGGCTGTACTTTAGAACTACCCAGGGAGCTTTTTAAAATCCAGATGCCCAGGCCGCGCTCCAGACCAATTAAATCAGAACATCTAGCAGGGGACCCAGGCATCCGTGCTTTCTTTAAAGCTCCTTGGTGCTTCCCCTGTGCTGCTCCTGGCAGTGGTTTTCAGCCCTGAGTGTGTGCACCAGCATCACCAGGACCGCTGCCCTCCCTCCCAGCCCCAGGTTCTGACTAAGCAGGGCTGGGCTGGGGCTGAGAATTCCCTGTTGGTCTGGGAATTACTCTCCAGAGGTACGACTGCAGGCTTGTTCAGAAAACCCAAGTTCAAACCCCAGTAGCTCAGGACATCTGAGCCTCATTTCCAACATCTGCAAAATGGGCACACTGATGAATCCTGCCAACATTTTCTGAGAGAATCCAGTGGAACATTTGTGAACCTCCTTCATAAAACTTAAGCTTTGCAATATCTGGGTTCTAGCTGGTGATGAATAGAAACTCTTAAAGGGTAATATTCAAAAAGGTAAAATCAAGACTTTAACACAAATGTAAACATGCGTTAATCATTTTATTTAATTCATTAATTAATGATGTAAGGTACAAAAGCTGGTTCAAAGTAACATCTAAAGAACAGAAATGTGATAGACAGATTGCTGAGATGAATTCACTCAGAGATGCAAAGCTGGGCCATATTTCAGGCACTAAAATATAAAGTTTGAAAAAAAAATGTAGAATGTTTAGATCATCCTTTATTCAGGCTGGAAATCAATTCCATTTCCACCAAGGAAAAACATTTGCATTGCTCTGAAAAGGAACCATTTGCCTCACAATGGGCAGAAAACACCTGCCTCACCATCTGCCCTCCACAAGCCCACTTCTATCTGCAGAATTGCAAAACAGCAGGAGAAGCACCACTGCAGAGTCAGAACTGCCTGGGGTGGTAGGTCCTCCACCCGTCAGGATTCCACTGCGAACATTCGGTCTCCTCTGCCCCTTTCAAAAGACAGCCTTCAGGACAGGATCAGGACGTCTACAGACTTGCGAATGGTGGCTCCTACTTGACTTCTGAGAGGGTGGATGACCTTGGCTCTGACAGAGCAGAGAACATGTGTGTGTACTAACCATACATGTTCACGTTCTAGGAACGCTGTATATGTGACCAGCCGTGTGTGTACTAATATAATCATGAGTTCACACTGATGTCTGCCTCTGAATCCATCACCCCGTGGACCACTCTTGTCTCCTCCTCTGGCTTCTCTGTAAGCTCCCCGCCAACAGGGAGAAACTGGCTCCCACCACCCAGTGTCTGTTCACCTAATTGTTCAGTTCCAGGGCACATGTAGGGCAGCATCAGAACGCCAACTCTGCTCTCATGGGAAATACCTTTACCCACTAGAGTAGTCCCTTCACCTGTGCTCTTAGAGACCACTCACTTACAAAGGGACTTAGTGTCTGTTCCCACCACCCCCTTCATACATTTGTCACACTTAGATTTTTTGTCACATCTGCATTCCATCCTAGCATTCTCCCAACCGCCTAAATACTTTTTTTTTTTTTAATTTTCACACATTGTTTCACTCTTTGTGTTGTAAAGCTCTGGATTTTGACAGATGCACAGGGTGATGTATCCACATTATTGTATCAAACAAAATGGTTTCACTGTCCTAAAAGTTCACCTGTGCTTTATCTATTCAACCCGTGAGGAGCCTGCGGGCAGGATCTCTGCCTTACAGGTAAGTGGTCCAGAGTCCAGAGAGGTCCCCACCGCATTCTCAGCAGGGAGAGGGCAACACATGTGTGACTCAGCACCCACCAGGGAGGAGCGCTGCCATCCTGCTGGGAGGCGGAACGAGGCAGCTGTGCCCAGCACAGCCTCAGTCCCAGCAATGACCCTGAGACTCGGATGGGCACCAGCAAGGTCTCCTGGAAGGACTCAAACCAAAGTCCCCTTGATTGCAGGCTTTCCAATTTATTTACAAAATATCCAGGCTTCTCATGCTGGAGACAACGGGCCAATGTTACTTCTTACTTACAAGACCCTCACTTATAGTGAAGTTAAAAATGCTACATAATTACATGTTTCAGCAGATTTCTTGGTGTTTTTATTGGAAAGGCTAGAAAGGAAAGCACTTGCATGCTTCTAAGAGTACGTGTAATCCTGTAGAAAGAATGTGCCCAGGCAGCTGTGCTCCTGCCATGTTCCTCCTCAATTAGGTTACAAATAAATCCTCTTTTAAATGTTCTAGAGGAGCACATATGTAAAAGAAGGTCATGGAAATTTTTTTTTTACAGCTAACACTTCATTTTCAATGTGATTATTGTAAAACATACTGAGAATGGAATTTAAAATTTTTGTCCTGTTTCCGAATCTGCTTCTAATTAGCTGTAAACTAGGACCAGTGACTTAGTGTCTTTGAGCCTCTGTGTCCTCCTCTGTGAAATGGAGTCATTGGCTGGGTCACATCTCAGACACTTTCCAAAATTACCATCCTAGTGATACTCAAAAAAGTCACACTTCTTGGTCACAACCCATAAAAACTCTCCTATGGTCCCACAGAACACGAACTTTGATCTGTTGATGGCTCTGCTGTGATTTCTTAAATAAAATGTATTATTGAGCCCTTGGGTGTTTGTTATATTTTCTCACATAAATAATGTTCTAATCAACATCCTTAAAGACACATTGATGTCATCATTTGGGATTTCTTTTGGTGACTTGCAAGGGCAGTTATAATGTTTTCCAAAGTTAAGCAGTTGTCCTAGAGATTGCTGTTGAGCAGTATGACCATTTGAAACGCTATCTTTATCACATATAAATGCTAGATTCTGGGACTTCCCTGGTGGTCCAGTGGTTAAGACTCCATGCTTCCACTGCAGGGGGCAAAGTTTCGATCCCTGCTCGGGGAACTGGGATCCTGCGCGCCACACAGCACAGCCAAAAATAAAAAAAATAAACGCTAGATTCTTTTTCTGAGATTGTGTTTGTTCCACTGATTTGTATGTCTTGTGCAAATATTTTAATCACTGTATCTTTATAATATGTTGTAATACCAGCTGGAACACACACACTATTTTATTTTCGTATGATATTCTTGGTTATTTTTGCTTAATATTTTTAATTTTTTTAAATTGTCATTACTTCAGAAAATTCTTGTGTGTACCTTTGCAGCTTGTCCCCCAGCACCCGGCCCCAGGCACCCCACTCTGTGTCGGGACTCCATTTAGATGGAGTTACGCTCTACAGCATGTAGCCTTTCGGGCCAGGCTTCTTGGACTCAACATAATGGTACTGAAATTCACCTTTGTCGTTATGTGTATCATTAGTTCACTCTGTTTTATTGATAACTAGAATTACATTGTGTGGAATTACCAAAATTTTGATGGACGTTTGGGTTTTTTCCAGTTTTTGACTATTATGAGTCAGACTTCTTTCAACATTCTTATACACATTTTATTTTAAATATCATTTTTTTTATCTTGGAGAATAACCAGGAGACCCAGTAGACTTGCTGGGTCATAAGATAGGTGTATATTTAACTTTTACTTTTAACAGCTTTACTGAGATATAACTCATATACCATACAATTCACCGACACAAATGTACACCTCAGTAAATTTTGATATATTTGTAGAATTATTCAGCCACAACAGTCAGCTTGAAGACATTTCCATCACTCCAAAGAGAAACTAAGTAATGTTTGGGATTCATTCTCTACTTCCTCCTCACCCCACAGTCCTAGGCAACCGTAACCTACTTTACATCTCTCTAGATCTGCCTATTCTAGAACATTCCTACCAAAGAATTCACATGGTATGTTTGGAGACTGCCTCCTTTTTCTAACTACAATGTTTCCAAAGTTCATTCATATTGAAGAATGTATCAACACTTTATTCCTTTTTATGTCAAATAACTTTCCCATGTGTAGATAGACCACATGTATTTATCCATTCGTCAGCTGACGAACATTTGGTTTGTTTCTACTTTTTGGCTCCTGTGAATAATGCGCTGTGAGCATGTGTATGTGTGTGTGCGCACACCTGTTTGCATTTCTCTTGGGCATATACCTGGGAATGGAATCGTGGTCCTACGGCAGCTCTATGTTTAATATTTCAGGGACCTGCCTGGCTGATTCCCGCCGCAACCTCACATCCTACATCCCCACCAACAAGGCATGAGGGTCTCCGTCCTTCACAGTCTTGCCAACACTCGCTATTGTTTATCTTTCTAATTTTAGTTTGTCTAGTGTGTATAAAGTAACAGCTCATCATTCTGATTTGCGTTTCTCTAAGAGAAACGTCTATGTAGATCCTTTGCCCACTTTACTTGGTTATATGTCCTTTTATTATTAAGTTGTAAGAGTTTTTTATATATTCTGGATACTAGACCTATATCGGATGCAGTCAATCCTTATTATTCACGGATTCTGTAATTGCAAGTTCACCTACTTGCTAACAAGTATTTGTAACTCCAAGATAATACTTGGCAGTGATTCACAGACTCGCACAGGGAGGCAAAAAAATTGAGTCGCCTGACACATGTGTTCCCAGCTGAGGCCACATAAGACCACGTCCTGCCTTCTTGTTCCAGCCCTCACCCAAAAACCTGTGTCCTGTTTGCGTCTGTTGTTGTAGCTTTTTCATCTTGTGCCTTTTGTGGGTGATTTCTCTGTTTTAATAGGCCCTTATCCTAGTGCTGACATGCTGCCTGGTGTCCTAAATGCCTCAGTTTCCAGCAGTAGAGAGATCACTGCTAGTCCACAGTGTGATCTGCCAATAGAGGCACACAGAGTGTCACCAGCGGATACTCCTAATCAAACGCGTGTACAGAAAGCAAGGATCTGAGTGACTGTGCGTGATATTTTTGAACATTTTCGTCAAACTAACAAGTGTAGTGAGATTGGCTGGTTGCTCTTAAGATCACTGGACAAAGTGGGAAAAGAAACGAAGAGCTCGGGGATTTGAAATTCCCAGCTCAAGAACCACGTCAATGATCTGAGAGCTTCTGTGTTTGCCCTGAAAGGGACCTTGTCTCCTGTAGCTGAAGGGCTGAGATGGTGGAAAAGCAAGCCCAGAATCTCATGCTGTGAGTGGCTGACTTAACAAACACAAGTTGAATTTCTAGCCCCACAGAATGTCTACTGTTCAAGTGGGGGCATTGATGGGGAAGGAATGGGGTCCTGAGAGTCAGGACGAGGATGTGTGGGAAGGTCTGGATGAAGCTGGGGACCCTGAGCCCCTCAATTCCAACAGAAGCAGGCTCTCCACCCCCAGTGAAGCAGAGCCTTCACCCCCACCTGAGGATATCAGCCCCCCAGAGGCAGAGGCTTTGCCAGACCCTGCTGACTCCCCTCAGGACCCTCCCCCATGGCCCCTCCCCCCACTTTGATTCCAGACCCATAACTGGACTCAAGTACCAGCAGCCCCCAAAGGTGAGGTACTATGGGTGACCCACGAGCTGCACTGCACCCCGAAAGAACTGCTTGTTTTCTCACGTGTGCAGACAGAATCCAGGGAATGTGTGTAGCTGGATGTGTGGGGTGAGGTAGAGGGGCAAGGTTGGATCAGCTCACAGCCGGGCGTGGAGTCCTTTCTACTATTTGCTGGTTTAATGGTTGACCACTGTTGAACTTTTCTCCACTGAACAACTGACAACCCACCCACAAACAAACAAACAAAAAGCAAAATAATTTTTCAGTCTGGCTGGCCCAGGGCCTTCAGAGGGTCTGTAATTCTTTCCAGTTTAACTAAACATGATCCCAAAGGGGCGTTTTGACCAATTTCTCTCTCTTTCTCTCTCTCTCTCTCTGACACACTGTTTTGGTAGGCAGGTGTATATCTATCAGAGTATTTTCTAAAATAATTTAAAACCCCTTAGAATACTAGGAAATGGGGAGACCTCTGGCCCACGTGTCTCTGCAAATTCCTTCGAGTGCTGTCCGGCCTCGGTGCCCCGCTAACTGTGATTTAAACACGATCTATGATTCCAGTCAAGAGCCTGATTGCATTTAGTTTGCTGGTGACAGGATCAGTTCATTTCCTCCAGGAGAAATGATGCATTGGCTATCAGGCTTCTGGTCCGGGGGTGTCAGGTTCTCCCAGAGCCACCACCCTGCATCTGAGGTGCACTCCTCTAGCTCTTGCCCTTTCATAACGAGCAGCATTAGGCACCAGCTCACCTGCCCCACGGTCAGGGGCAGCCACTGTGATCTGCCTTCTAGAGAGAGCGGCAGGACCAGTCCAGCATCAGCAGAGCAGATGCCTTGGGGGAAAACGGAGAGGGTTGCGGTTTACGGCACGGCGGGTCTGGTCAGGTTGGTGCACGGTCAGCCTGGATGACGGCAGAGACCTCCACGGCACGGACGGCAGGAGGCAGGCAGTGCTGCAGCCAGGAGGCCCCGCCGACGGCCTGCCCTCGACTCTCCTTAGATCTGGTCCTAGTGGGAGACCCCCATCCACCTCTCCTGTAACGTGTCAGTCCCACACATGACGAGTCTGAAAACCAGCCCCTCTGGATAGGAAATGAAATAGAGGAATTACGATGGTTGTGAGAGGTTGGCCCCATTGTTTGGGGGTTGCTGGTTCTTGGGGCTGGTGGTCAGTTTCGTCAGAGGGCTTGTATTAGATGGAAGTTGGGGTCTGGGATTCATGTTTTCTGGAGACAGAGAAAAGGAAAGCACATGAGTAGAATACGCCCAGCCAATCACAAACTTGGGGACTGAGCCCTACCCTCTCCAAGAGCAGTAGGCGAAGGGGAGCCCGTGGACTCTCGGACGAGGGCTGACTTGGGAAGCTAAAGGAGACATTTCAGCGTCCAGAAGAACAGCCCACACTCCTGGGTGTGCTCTGTGAGTCTGACTAAGCAGAGAGCCCGAGTGCCCCGGGCCGGGCCGCCCGCCATGGATGCTGGCGCTATCCTGGGAGATGTGGCCTTCTGCAGGGAAATTATGCTCATGTCACTCCTTGAGCATCCACAGGCCACCGGGCCACAATGCCCTGCTTTTCAAGAACCGCTCGGAGCACATTTAAGAACATGGCGCCCTCAGAACATGGGGACGCCACCTCACTGCTGGCCACAGAGCAGGGGTGGCTTCACTTATGAACGTTGCCAAACTCACTGCTGTGGGATTTATTTAAAGCAGAAACGGGTTCCTGAGAATCTGCGTTTCTGTCTGTCCCAGGAGACCTCATCGCCTGAGCACCCAGAGCGCGTCTTTATATATGTCTGCAGCTGATTTCTGGGGACTCATTAAAACCGCAGGTGATGGGTTTCTAAGGCTTTTGTACGTTCAGAGAGAACCTTGTGGGCAAAGCCAGAAATCAGCTTAGTCAACCCGTTCGCTGCCTGATTTTGCCACCATGAGGCCTAGTAGATCATTCCTTCTTTCTCGAAGACAAGTCTTACTCTAACGTCACTTCTGCTCCACTTTCTTTCCCCGTGGCAATAACTTGGAGGGGCTCCCTGATCATAAAATGACAGGCAAAATTATAAGCTTTAGAAAAAGACGCACCAGAGGGCCAGCCTACCTTCTCATGAGATCCTTGCTGGGGAGTCTGGCCACGAGTTCTGGGCAGTTTGCTTCCCGTGGGACAGGACTGGGAGCAGGGCCTCAGCTAATGGTGGTCACTGGGTTTCCAGGGCTGGGACTACTGAGGTCCTGCTCATGGAGGAGAAAATGGGGACGGGGCGGGGAAGGCCAGGGGCTGTGTCTTAGACGCCAAGCATCCTATTCTTTTTTTCCCCAGGGGCATCTCTAGGCCAAGGTCAAGGAGTGATGGATGTACACAGAGAAACAGGCCAGCAAAATGCACATTTTTATTTTCTCTTCATCTTGTGGAGTCTAACAACGAAGTGTTTCTGCTGGTCCAGTGGCAGAGCTGGGGTATAGGACCAACAGACCTGCCAGCCTCTTCGTCCCTTCCACCCCAGCCCTGCCCACCCTTCTGTTCCCACGTCAGAGAGGGCCCAGCCCTCCTGGAACCCCTCTTGCATTGCCCCTCGGGGCCCCCTCTTGTTCACACCGACAGCAGGGGTGGGGGGGTGGGGAGGGATGGGCCCCCTGACCTGCCCTCATGTCGCTGTCCTTCAGTCCTCGCGCTGTCTCTGTGTTCTCTGGGCAGCTCTTTGGTGCCTTTGGACTGGGGACAGAGACTCAGAGCTGCCACCCTCTGTGACAGTGACAGACCCCACGCAGCCCCATGGCCATTGGGCTGCATCTTCACACCCCTCCTCAACTCTGTGCTGGCTCGGCGACACGCCCCATGTCTCCCCTCAGTCCTGGATCCCAGAAGCCCCCTGCCTTCTCCGTGCAGACGTGCCCACTTGCAGGACTTCTCGGAGGAGCGCAGAGCAGACTCCGGCTGCGTCCTGTGATCACAGGCTCTGCAGGATGCACAGACTGGAAGGTGCCGGATCAACACGGAATCTCCCTGGAGTCACTCGTGATGGGACAGCCTGAGAGCCAGCGGGTGTAGTAAACGCGGCCCCCAAATATGAACAGGTCTGATGCATGAGCCCCGTTTGTAATAAACAATAAGCTCTGCCCCATTCTTTCACAGAGACGTCCTCCTGACGGGTGACCAGGAGTTCCTCTGAAGCTGCTTTCTCCTCCTGTACAGACTGAAGATCCGCCCCGGGAGGCGGGTGTTAACGCGTCCCTCAGCGGGTGGGAAGGACCGTCCTGGGGGAGCAGGGCAGCTGCTATTCAGGCTCCGTCTATTTTCTCTGTCGAACGGGGCTCGTGGCTGCGGTTCTCACCCGGAGGCCCAGCTGTTGGTTGATGGCTGGGCAGTGAAACACTCTACAAATGGGAAGTGCTAAATACAATGAGGAAAATCAATATTTGTTCCCGGTGCATTCTGGGGGCTCTGCATAACGTAAGCAACTTTAATTTTAAAAACCCACGGACTTCGGTCAGCGTGGACCTGCCTAGAAAGTGGAGACGCATGGAGATTTCAAGCTGGGGTTTTTTAGGCCATCTCATTAACTTGGCTCCCACTGACCATCTTGGCCATATTGCCAGGGACCCACTAGTCCAACTGCATCTAACATCATCTACACCTGGATCATTCACATATCTCATCACACTTGTACATTTTTAAGAAAAAATTTTGCAAATGTGCATAGATATTATTGCAGTAAATAAAACAAAAATCATATAAAAGCTTTCCTGAAAAAAAAAAAAAAACCATGGCTTTAACAGGGCACTAACAGAGGCTGCACACGCACTGATTTTGGCATTAAGACAGAGGGACGACAAGTAGCTTCTGAATCTCAAATTATTGGAATACAAGCCAGTCCTCTTTCTCTGACTTGTCTAGAATCAACGCCACAGGACAGACAAATGGGGAACTGCAGGATCCTGGTACAAAATAACAACAAACTCTGAAACCAGAAAAGGTATAGGATGCACAGCTGAAATGGATTTCAAGGACCCTCCAGTTCTGTTCTTTTCTCCAAGCGCAGCCCAGGAAGTGTAGTGAGTTTGCCAGCTGTGGTGACACAGCTGTGAGGCCAAGTGCCCAGCCCATTGGGACCAGGAGGAAAGTGGGAGAAAGCACAGACCAGGACTAGAGGCACCACAGAGGAGACCAGAGAACGTTGGTGGCCAGACACCATAAACCCGAAGGAGCAGATAAGGAAGGGATTGATGAAATCTAGAAACATCCTAGATTTTATGGCATCAGGGAGCCCCTACTTCCCCCTGGATAATCACACTCCACTTCCTTCTCTCTGTTCTAGGACGGGGACCCCGCTGCCTGAAGACAGACCCTGTCCCCTGGACGCCACGGGCACAAGAGCCCTGGACACCTTTGCTGCCACTTCTTATCATCTGGATGGACTCACAGCCTGGAGGAGCCTTGAACTTTCTGCTGGGCTCTGGTTCCAATGAAAATAAATCACAATAAAGACGAGACCATTAGATGAGCAAAGAATGGATTTTATAGGACTGTGAAAGCTTGTTGACAGCCGTGAGCTCAAGGGTTTAGTTAAGTCAGAACATATTAGCCTCCAAGTTCTGGCAAAATCTCTCTTCTAAGTCCTTGGCACCCAGCTCAGGTCTGGCCAAGGGGCCCTGGTGAGTCCAAGGGGAGAGGGTGCCTTGGGCACCTTGATGGGGCTTCTTTACAGGAAATCACCTGGGTCTCCAGCTCCCCAACTGCTGGTCATGGGACTTCTCAGCCTCTATAATTATTGGAGCCAAATTCATTATAATAAGTATATACATAAATATTTCATACACATAGTTCTTATACATACATCTTAGGAGATCTATGTGTGTATATATATGTATATGTATGTATGTATATAATGTAGGGAAGCTGAGGCAGTCAGATTCAATGAGGCCATGCGGTCATGTCTGCTTAGAGCCAGAGTTGACACGGGGTAGACTAGAGACAGTGATGGCTATCCTCACGGGAAGTAGAAATGTTGGCCTTTAGAGAGGAAAAGTGGCAGGAGAGATGTGAACACAGCAGAAACTGAGACCACGTGGTCCCTCCAGGACAGCAAGAAGGTGCAAGAAGCCTGGTGTTTTCAGTTTCTGCAAGACACACTAGCATTCCTGTAATTTCCTCACAGATCTTCCCAATAAGCTCCCTGGTGGATGGATGGCACAGTGGCTGCAACTGTCCACCCCTCCCTGTGCCCCTGCCCTCTGCAGCCCCTCTCATCTCCCCACCCCTCCAATTTCAGCTCTCCTGTGATCTTCTCCGGCCACCAGAATGTGGCAGGAGCAACGCTGTTCCCCTGCACGACACCCCTGGGGCCCCTGCTCTGCCAGGACTGGCTGGGTGTATGAGAGACGAGGGGGACCAGAGACAGCCCAGTTGTCCCAGCCAAGGCCCCACATAGGTGAGGGACCCAGCCAGGTTCACCCAGAGGCCCAGCAAGACCAGCATGGACCAGCAGAGCTGCCTGTGGACCCAGAGACTGACAGCCATTGAACTCCTGTTTCAAGCCCCGAGTTCCAGTGTGGTGGGTGACATCACTGTGATACTTGAGCCAGCTTCAGTAGCTTTCTGGGTTTTGAATCTAAGTGGTGCTCGATTACTATCTGGGCTCCCTCCTGTATCTTTGTGCACGGGAGCTGCATGACTGGGCGAGGGCGGATGGGCTTTCTGATTTTGTGGCCCCTGTGTGGTAACATCTACTGTTAATGTGTACCTGAAAGACCTTAAATTGAGCCTATCAGCCCCGGGAAACAATGGCAAGATCAATCTCACCCCTGGAAGCTGCTAGAACTCCAAAGCCCACTGTTGGCTTGCTTCAGCTTCACCACAAGCAATGACCCCGGTGTGTGTGAGTCATCACCTCCTCTCTCTCCAATGGTGTGCAGTTCTGTTCTGCTTCTGTTTCTGTGGAAAGAACAAGGTGACCATAACAAGCCAGATTTCCCAGACAAGTCCTTCCAGTCGTTGAGAAGAACTGGATGGTCTGTCCCAGGTTTCCCATTACTGGCAATTCCTCCCTGCGGGGCTCGGGGGTCTCACCCGACCTCCAGCTCTGGCCCAGCTCTCCTGTAGGGCCAGACCCTCCTCTGAAGGCCTGAAGAGCCCACAGGACCAGGTAACAAGACTGATGCATGGCCAGAAATTTAACCTCTCTACCTCTCATTGGCCTGTCATGTAATGTGGCTTGGAATGTTCTCTGCTATGGTTACAGTGAGAAATAAATGAAAAATCACTGGTGGGAATACCTACGGCAATACCTGGCATAAAGCAAGAGCACGTAAATCCTTTCCCCAAGCAAGAAAAAAATGGGCAGACTGAAGGGAAGAGTTAGAGTGAACCTCAGATTCTGAGAGAGAGTGGAGGTGGAGGGTGGCGGGGAGAGAGGAAAACTCATCTAAGAAGAGACTATTTCAGTGGCCTCCGAGGCTATTCCAAGGCTGGTTGCAGGCCTTGTGCTCCAGCGGCCCATCTGTTGATCACCACTGGTGACCTCGGCAGCTAGGAGAAGTGAAGAATCCGGGCACAGCGGGAACTTCTGGCCAAGGGGCATTTATTGTCCAATAAGAAGCTGTTTAGAGAATGTGAATCTCCCAGGTTGAAAGGCCTGGGCCAGAGCTTCCTGCATGTCTTTGTAGGTGAGCCCTCAGGACAGGGTTCCTCTTCCATGGCCTTGTAGCCCTAACGCCCTGAAGGAAGTGGACAGTAGCCGATAGACCCCTGTCTGGGGAGGGCCAGGGAAAGAGGTCCCAGGTGCGAGTGCCGGGCTGGCCCCTCCGCCAGGCCCTGATCTTCCTGAGAGCTGTGTGTGGACAGGGAGGGCTTTGGACTGTAGGAAGCGGGCTTCGGAGGGTAAACAACCAGCATGTGTGTAGGAAAGGCCAGGACATAGAGATCTGGCACCAAAGGGGAGGGTGAGTTTTCTGAGCTGCCTGTGGGCCTGTGGACCCTCAGCTGCTAGAACAGCCTTCCTTATGGGGGACCCACAAGGCAGTCAGGCCTGCAGAAGACGATTTGCATGAATATTGTCTTAATTATACTGAGGATGGTGCAGGGCCAGTGGTGGCCTAGATGCAGAGAGATAAACTAGTCCTGCCTCAGCTGCAGCGGACCCTCGTGAAATCCAGCTGAGGGGGCAGGAACGCATGCAGCCACATTGGGCTGTAGAGGACAAGGTCGCTCTCCTTGTTGGCTGCCTTACTGCTGGTTCATCCAAGCCAGGGAGCACGGGCTACAACCACAAGTAAAACAGTGCCTAGGAAGCCCTGTGCTGTTGTTCACATCGCCGACTCAGAAGCAAGTTCAGCCTCTTCCTCGCACCCCTCCAAACTCAGATCTGCCTGGCGCCTATCAGGATGTATCATGATTTATGGTGTATCATGATTCTGTGAAGAATTTTTTATCCCAATTAGCAAAGTTAATCTGGAAATATTTATGAATTTGGCGGAACCAGTGATAAAATACTGGTGTTAATTATAATGATCAGAGAAAGTCAATCACTGGATGCTGATGTGTTATTATTGTCAAAGGTGCAGCTGTTTGATCCCAGCCCTATTTCTCATACACAGTTGAGTGATCATCTGTACTTTAAATCTGGAATTTTTAATTCTACAGGATAACTATAGACCAATCCGAATGCCTGTCTCAGCAGAACCTTTGGAGTTACAAGGAGCTTGTGAACACCGATTGCTTTGGGTTTTTTGGTTTGTTTGTTTTTTTAACCCAAGAAACACCCTGTTTTATTTTTTCAAATCGGGATATAGTTGGCATATAACATTATATTAGTTTCAGCTGTACAACGTAATGATTTGATATTTGTATTACTGCAAAACAATCACCACAATCTAGTTAACATCCAACACCACACAGTTATAAAATATTTTCTTGTGATGAGAACTTTTAAGAACTACTCTCTTAGCAACTTTCAAATATGCAAGATAGTATTATTAGCTATAGTCACCATGCTGGAACACTGATTGCTTTGAATCACTCCACACACTGTTTCTGCACTCTCCTTGGCGGGTCTCAGAATTCAGCCACTGTTCCCAAGCCTGAGAACAGCACTCTTAGGGGCAGCCAAGCCCCAGGCTAACCCACAAGGACCTTGTAGACCCAGCTTCAAGCCAGTGTTTTTTTGTTTCTTTTTTTCTTCATCTGCTTCCTCTTTCACCTCCTCCCTCTGTCTTACCTGGGACTTTATCTAAAAGCCTTTGCTTTTTTTCAGGTGGAGCAATGTCTCACTGTCCAGTGTCCAGACCCCTTTCCTGCTTCTTAACCTGTGTCTCCAAGGCCGCTCACCTGAGCACCTGCCCGCCCCTGGGGGCGCCTGCCCGGCCTGAGCCTGGCTCTCCGCCCTCACCTGACCCAACAGCCCTCCCATCTGAGCTCCATCCCCCACCAGAGGGAAGGAGACAGCTGGGGCTCGGCATGCCTTGTACTCTGTGAGAAGCTGCTAACATTCCGGGCCAAGGCCCAGCGTCCCAGGGGCCAGGCTGGGCTTTTCCTTCTCAACAGAATGAATCACGGTCTCCTGGCCTTAAGCTCAAATTTTAGAATCTGTTTCTATTCGAAGCTATGATCTTGCACTTAGTTAACGTTTGCTCCTAAAAATTAGTTTTTATTTAATTTTAAAAAAAATGATATATAGGGCCCCCCCATTCTTGGAAAGTTAGCTTTATGCCACTTCACTTTTACGAAAGACCCACATCAGTGCCTGTTTTCACTAACAGAAAGCAATCTGAAGAAGACTGCTACTTTTATGAAAAAGGCAAAAAGTGAAAATTGCTTTCAGTGTCTGTTTTTAGCGGCCATTATAGGGGCAGCACGCATCCCAGGAGCAGAAGCGGCCCTGCCAGCTCCTTCCCTAGAACCACACTCAGCGCTGGCTGCCAGAGCTGTGAGCTGTGTCTGTGAGCACCTGGGCTTTATCTCCATTTATTTTGTGCGTCTGTCAGCAAGATGTGTCCTAAGGTAGCTGCTTCCTCACTCTAGCCCATTTTGTCTATGAAAGGTTTCCTAGGAATTCTCTCCCTTTGGATCGCGGGGGAAGCCTGTTTTTTTGTTTGTTTTTTTTGTTTTTTCAAGTATCTTTTGTTTTTTTTGTTTTTTCAAGTATTTTTTGTTTTTTCAAGTATCTTTTGTTTTTTTTGTTTTTTCAAGTATTTTTTTGTTTTTTTTTTTGTTTCTTCAAGTATCTCCTGGAGTCCGTGTGCATCCGGTGGAAGGCGGTCAGCCTCCACTGGGGGACACGGTGTCCAGTTTCCTCCTCAAAGATGAGAATCCTGGCAGGCTTGCTTTTCTTTTTATTTCATTTTGCTTTGCTTGCTTATCTTTTGAGGAATAATCTACACTAGTATTTCCAGAGCGATAAAAATAAGAGGAAAGCCCATGGATGTTCTTGGTTCATTCTTGACTTAAGTAGAGGGGCTGAGGGTGTTCACAGGCAGCGTGGGGTCGATTTGTCTTCATAAGCATGTGTGTATCTATGGAGACACAGCTACAGATCAGGATGACATCACCAGTCATCCCTATGGCCCTATGACCCTTCCTCCAATGCCCTTTTCCCCAGCATGTTTGCAGTTATAGTCTTTTTCTTTTGACCTACACGACCAGACACTTATAGATTTACAAATATTGAACCTTCCTAAAAGTCCTGGGATGAATGGTGCCAATGGGCAGTGGGGCCTGTGGCTAATAACTACTCTGGACTCACCCTGGGAGAGTCTGATATTTGAAAGTCCTGGACATGGGGAGGCCAGGCCTCCAGCCCCCTCATCACGCCCCACATCGAGGTGGTCCCCCTGCCCCAAGCTTCCCAGTCCCAGGTTCACAGCCAGGTCCTCCTTTCTTGTTTTCCAGGAGGTTAAATTGGAAGCGGACAAGCCCAGGCATAACCAGAGGGTCTTCCCCTGACTGAAAAGCACCGTGAGGTTGTGGATGGACTGCTGAAACCCCTTCTGTTCAGACCCCTTTGCTGTGACACGATCGTTGAAGGTTTACCAACCCCTCCACCCACGAGTAGACTCACGTCTGTCCCTGCCACCTCTGCAGCCACCAATTCTTGATCAATGGTCCCCACTTTTCAGACAGGAACCTGAGGTTTGGGGAGGGAAGTCATGCCTACAGTCACCACTGGGGATCTCATGGGCTCTGAGCACCCTGGAGTTGTCCGCCTGGATCTAAACCTGGCCTTTGCCCATGATAGCATTCTTTGATTTCCCTCCAAATATTTTCTTTCTCCAGCCTTTCAATTCTTCTTCCCCTCTAGCCACATACATTCCTAAATTAGTCCTCTCCTCCAGCACCTTTTTGTTTAAGTTTCTAGGGGGAGGAAGCCCCGTGTACGGGCATCACCCAAGGGGGAATCTCAGTGCAGAGAGGGGAGCCCTTTGGAATGAAACTGGCTGCAGAGAAAGTAATTCCTCCCCACATTCACCCTCTCGATTCTGTGCCACCTTCTTCTCTTCCCAGAGCTTCAGGATCCGTCCTTCCGTTCCCTCAGAACCCACTTCTTACCAGAGGGAGTATTGTTTCCCCCGTCTGTAGGAGTCTTTTATCTTCTCGACAATCAAGAGTATTCCCTCTGCAAAGCCTTCCCTCCGTTATTTGGGGTCATCAGCAACTCAGAGGTGCAGCTTTAATCCTTACAGGGATGGATGCTTTAAAAATACCTAGGCGCAAGAGGGAAGAGATATGGGAACATATGTATATGTATAACTGATTGACTTTGTTATACAGCAGAAACTAACACACCATTGTAAAGCAATTATACTCCAATAAAGATGTAAAAAAAAAAAACTACCTAGGCTTGCTTTATCTTCTGACATTTAAGGGTTTTGGTAAAATGTCATAAAAACTCCAAAATGAAAGTATGTTGTTATGTTGCAAAGTGTGTTGACTGAACAGCTGAGGTGGCTTAGGATGGTATTTGAGGTTATCTTCCCACTCATTCACACAGCAATTAGATCATGGGACGTTCAATGTGATTTTTAGGAATTCAAAGTTATTTGGGACAACTAGTTTCCATTGCTTTCTGTCTGTTCCCTGAAAGGACGACAAACACACCACAAGTCAAAGAATAATCATGGAGGCCGGGCAGTCAAGGGAAACATCTTGCCCTATTTGGGGGAATCGTTATCTATTATATTTTCTAAAACATTTTAATATGTATGATCTAATCTAAATAAACCCCAATGAATATTGAGGCACTGTTTCCTTGTTTCGGTTCTGTTTTCATTGGATAAATGTCGAGCTTTTTTGATGCAACCAGTGCCTGAATAAATGTTAACGAATGTCTCAACTAATACAGTTCCAGTTTCTATTTCTGAACCATTTTATTCCTTCCTGTGTCACTTTTAATTTCTGAATTAGAGCAGAGCACACCTAAATATTTGACCATCCATTTTACCATTAGAAGCTCAACCTGCTTAGGAAATTGCTCTTTCTTCAGTGTTACATCGTGGAACTTTTCCAAAGTGATTTTTTTATGTTGTTGTCACCAGTTCCTTGCGTCTTTTAGATTCTTTTCACATTCTTTTTCTCTTAAACATCCTCTGGCTCTCATACTTGCACCACGTTTCTTTCCATCTCCTTTTGTTCCGTCTTTAATCTCCTTCTGAAAACACCTCCATCCACACACTGAAACATATATGAAGATGTTTTCAGATTCATTTTGTCCTTCTCATCTCTTTACACTTTTAAGCCAGGGTCTTCCTGTTCTGATTTGTTTGTCTCTCTTCTTTCAGGCAACTTCTTCTTCTTTATCCACTTTTCTTTGCCTTTAATTTATTGGTTTTAAAATTGCTTGTTTCCGATTTTTTTTTTTGTAGTTTAATGACACTCTACTCGAGAAGTCACACCATAATCTTCCAGAAGTCCTTTTTCCTAGGTTTTGATGAATTAATGCCCTTATTTTTGGTGGATGGCTAGGGCCATGTGTGTGTGTGTCTGTGTGTGTGTGCCCCTGTGAGCCCTATCCTCTCTGAGAGTCACCAGTTGGATGAATCGGTGTCTCCACTCAGCAGCCCCTCGGCTACCTTCTGTAGCCCCACTTCCCGTGCTTTCCTGGGAGGCAACGTCATCGTCCCCGTGGAGCGTCCACATCGTGACTCCAGGGGACACCGGCATTCTGGGCGGCAACAGCACCTCCCCTTGGGTCCCTGCAGGGAAGATGGGCGTGAGACGCAGGACGAGGCCCTTCTCTCCACACCGAGGGGCTGGGCCAGAATACACATGACTTTGTGCCTAAGTCTGGAAATGGGAACTGAGAAAAAACCCACGACAACACGAATGAGATGCCCACGAAGGACATGGTCAAATCCTGCTTGACGCACTGTGGACACGTCATATCTGAAAAGGAGACAGGAGGAAACTACAGCTTGTTGGGCTTTCATTCTAAGAGGCAGAGGCTCAGCTCTCAGACCTACATCTTCTGCAGGTCACTCTCCTGGCAGAGCAGCAACTGGGACTGAGCAGACCTTTGACCTCTGCCTGCTCCCCACTGGCTTCATTTAGCCCAGAAGGGAAAGCAGGAGACCCCCTTAGAGATCACGGGAGTGGAGATGTCTTAAGTGCAGATGGACAACTCAGCAGGTTGGGTCTTTGGAGATGCCAGTTTGCATGCTGGTTGGGTGAGGCCCACGTCTCTGCTCATCTGCTCAACACATGAGATCAAACATGTGTTGCACATGAAACAACAAACAATAAAAACCACTACCGCCACCGCCACCACCAGAAGAGTTTGTGTGCCCTTGGATATGGGACGGGGTGTAGCACAGGGAGAGGAGGGAGGGAAGCGGACCATCTCTCTGAAACGATGTCGAAGCCCTCTCATTACCCTCTGCCTGCCCCAGCTCCCTCCTCTAAAGGTTCCTGCCACTACTTCATCCCTTCTGGGTTTTCACAAGAATCCCTCCTTGGGGGGACCACGATCCAGGGCGAGGGGATGGCTGCGAGACTGAAATATTGAACCCCTGCCCAGGCTCTCTCATGACTTTTGAACCGGAAACGACAAAGACCTCCCTCCCTTCCTTCTGAGGCTGGTGGCAGCTGAGTCTTAGCGGGGACAGATGTCCCAGATCACCCGGGTTGCCCCAGCCTTCTTAGTAATAGCGTCTCTTTCACTATGAAAGTGTCCTGACTTGAATGATAGTTATAAAATAACCCTACAAACTGGGGACCCTTGCTCCTGACACCTGTCTGAACTTCGGAAGCTGAGAGCCCTGCCTACCTCCCTAAGTCTGGCAGGCTGGGAAAAAACCCAGGCATAAAGAACTCGGGTTTCTCCGGTGGGTCCTCCAATGCCAGTCCTGTCTCTGGAGATGCACCATCTGTCCCCAAGGTGAAGAGCATGAAGAGTTGGGGAAGGCTACCTGCTGTAACACAGAAACGCTCTCGCTCATGAAGAGCTATGTCAAAAATAACAAATGAGAACACCTGGCTTGGAAAATCACAGCCCAATTCTCCAAAGTCATTTTGTGTAATCCTCACAATAACCCCGTGGGTGGAAACAAGGCCCCATGGGGCTCAAGGTCACCCAGCTGGAAGTGGCTGGATGCTAGCCTTGGTCAGAGGTCACTGGGTCCACGTCCTGGTCCTTCCTCTGCCCTCAGCTGCTGGGCTGGATTCAGAAGGTGAGGGAGCTTCAGTGAGATGCCCATCGGCCCCTCTCCTTTCTCCCCGCTGATGTCAGACATCCAATTAACGTTCCAAATTTCTTGTCGGTGAGAGGAATGCATATACAGAAGCCAAGGATAACCGTACTGAAGCATTAATAAGAGCCTAATTCCTCAAACGCATGGCTCCCACCTTTGTTTCAGGTAGGGCCATCCATCCTTGTGGTGTTTCTAGGTGTGCAAACAGGAGATTCTAGGAGGCAAAGTGGGCTCCGGATGCAAATAACCGGAGTGGGATTCTGTGGGCTAGATTAGTGGGCCTCACTGCAGGGAAACAGGGCTTATCTGCCTTTCTCAGCTCTGCAGGATTTATTGGTTATGAAAAGACATCTGGAACAAATTAACTTCCTGTTATTGGAAAAATAGAGCATGAAGACAAATCTCTTTCACACACTTGAGAGTCGGCATAACAGAGGCGCCATTGGTTGCAGGGTGGCGTTAATCTCTTTGGGCAGGTGTTATTGCAAGCAAATGGTTTTCAGGGGAAAAGGGGTCCCTGCAGGCTGCGGGGTAATTTGAAAGTAAAACAAATAATTTGAATAATCGTCAGAGCTGGCAGAGTCCAAGGTACCATTCTGAGAAGATGCCAACAAATGAAGTCAGCTGCTCCTGGGCTTCATACGGGTTTTCCTCCAGGCTGGTGGAAATAGGCTAACGTTACAGGTTACCCATCAGTCAGGCCATTAGGGTGCACACGTGACATGCCAGCTGGCTGCCCCGCACTGCACTGGGCACCATGGGAGAAAAACACGAAGGCTCCCAGGGCTTAGATCTGGTGGCAGGAAAGTCAGGTGCAACCATCTGAGGTCCCCGAGAAATCCCTGCTAATGGATGGTGTGGTCAAGCCTCCGAGGGCTAGGAGAGGGCCAGGGTCTGGGAGAAGTCATAGAAGAGGAAAAAGCCGCGGTGGGAGCTCAAGACCTGGGGATGCCGAACAATGTGAAATAAAGACATTCAGCTGCCCCTTAAGTCTGAGAAGTTGAGAAATAAAATCAACACCCTGACCTAAGGGGTGGGCTGTCTTCCACACTGCGTTCAGGATAAACCTCCCCTGAGAGCGGGATAGGGTTCAGAGTCAGAGTGAAGGGGCTGGACCAGGCTGTGAGGGTCCTTCCTCAGGCCTGGCCCTTCCTCGGGCAGGTTGCTTATCGGCTCTGTGCCCTGGTTTCCTCGTCTGTAAATGGAGAGTATTAGTATCTGCTGCACAGGGCTGTCACCTGGTTAAGTGAGAAAACACATACAAAATTCTTAACGCAAGTCTGTACGGGAGGATCACAGAGACAAAGAGATGCTTGAGAGACCTAACACATCAGCAAGCCTACGAGGCAGGGGCAGGAGATGCCTGCTGGGTTTACAGTAGTGAGCTCCCTTGGGACCAATGTCTCAGTGAAATGGAAGGGAAAACCAGGTTTTCCTGGTCTGAGAAATAAAGGGGTCAGTGAGGGTGGTCCTAATTGTCCACCACATCAAATATCCAAGGGTAGTGTTCATGTAAAGAGATGACTGAATAAATCCAGCAGCAGGCTAAACCAACACGAGAAATACAGTGACAGCTTTCTGTATGAATAGTGGAAATAAAGGTCTGTGTTTTTTCTAATGTGAGAGACTTTGGTAAGTGTCTAAATTGATGAGAAAGTCCTAGTAGAGAAGAGATGGTTAAAGATTCAGGATACAGGACATGAGGGCACAGACTCACACATCTGACATGCTTTGTTCACAAAACCCCTAGCTGCTACGTGTCTCTCCCTCCCAAATTCCCATCATTCTTTTACTATCAGTTGGGGGGCAATTGGCTTCCAAATAATCATTTACAGAGTTTTGGCAATGTATTTGCTCCCTGCCAGGATCTCTCCAAATTAGAGGGTTGTCGCAGGAAGGCAGAGGTCTCTGAGTGGAGGCCAGAAGCTGGAGGGTCCACACCCAGCATCTTCCAAAGAGAGCCCTCTGTGGGGCACAAGTAGGGAGGCCTGGAAACTGACCAGAGGAAGTGGCCATCGTGACCGATTTCTCGGGCTGCGTGGGTCCTTGGACGTGTGGCGGGTGGTCCCCATGGTGGGTGGGCACAGGCTTCGTGAGGGTGATCTCTCTAGCAGCTGAGACCCAGGGTCTCGTGGTTCATGAGCATCCAGAGGGGAGGAAGGAGTCACTCCTGGAGCAGGTGGGGTTGGGAGAGTTTTCCAGAGCTCAGGCAGTGGGGAAAGCAAAAAGCATGGGGAGTAGGAAGAAGAGGGTGAGGGCAGGGCAGGGGTGGCTGCAGGTGGGAGGGAGGGTGTGAGGTGATGGTCAGAGGGCAGCAGCAGAGGAGGGTGGAGAAATGGTTAGATTCGGGATGTGCCTCGAAGGTAGAGCCGACATCACTTGCTGATGGATTGAAGGTGGGCTACAATTTTTATTTTATTTTTTCATTTTGTTCTGTTTTTTTAACTTTTATTGATCGTTTTATTTATTTAAAGTGGGGTATGGTTGTTTTACAATGTTGTGTTAGTTTCTTCTGTACAGCAAAGTGGAGTTCCCTGTGCTGTACAGCAGGTTCTCATACACTAATATGTATAAAATAGATAACTAATGGGCTACACATTTTAAAAAAAATCGAGGATGACTCCATAGTTTTCTACCTGACCAACTGGAAGAAAAGAGACCCTGTTAATAGACACAAGAAGAAATGCAGGGGCAGCCGGCGTGCAGGGAGTTGGGGGCATAGCCAGTGTTATAATGATGTGATTTATCCCCGCAGAGGAACGGGAAGCTTTGCATAATGCTGAAATCTTTCACAGCGTTCCCAAAACAGTCCCAGCGTCTCGTCTTCGTTTCTTTACATAGTTCACATTATTCAGCTTTCTAACAATAACTCCAGGAGGTGCATTCATTTCCTGATGCGATTCGGAGTTCTATTTTTCTCCTCTAAATTGATGGCCATGAGACTCAGAAGCCTTTGTGCCCCTCTCGGTGAGGAGACGAAGGAGGCATATGAGATCAAGCACGTGCCGGTGGGAAGGGAGCTTTGTCACAGGAATATGTGTCCTGGGTGGAGGGGTGTGTCCCTTCGGCTCCTGGCTTCTAACCTGACTCTGTGAGGAAACTGTCATTGTCTGGGTAAAAGGTTAGCTAGGAAGCTCTGTGGGAAGACTCAGCACGTGAGGGAGGGGTGGCGGATGTGGGTTATGCACACCTACCTACTGCCCTCACCCCCATCCCTCCCCCAGGAGTCCTCTCCGAGATGGGAGCCTCACCCATCCTTCCTTCGTCTGGTTTTCCACGTGGGGGTCAGGTGGGGGCTCCTGGATGGACCCTTCGGGAACACTTCGGCCAGCTTCCCTTTGAGAGCCCCATGGTGTTCTCCACCTCCTGCCACTGTTTCTATGCAAGGCGCTGGGAATCAGACCCCTCAGAGACCCTAAAGGGAGCCCAAGAGAAGAATTCAGAGATGCCCTCAGTTCACATGAGAAAACATGTAACTTTATTTTCATTTACATCTAACTGAAAATTAGAATTTCCTTCTAAATATTTGCCCAAAGGAAAAAAAACCCTGAAATATTGGCCATACCCATGTCTTTGTCACCAATAAAAACCACAGATATTTTCATATCTCACCACAATTGTCATTTAGTACATTGATTTTAAATTACATCTATTACTACACTGCAGCTTTTAAAATAGTTTAATAACAGTATCTCTACTATCATAATTCATTTTACTTTTTAATCTTATATATTTTATATAATGTATCTAAAAATATTCATCTGAGAAAGACTGCATGGGCTTCGAAGCTCCTAGAAAACAGGGATGGTGTTTTGTTACTCTCATCACTCAGCCCCAAGGATGGGGACCAACACAATAGATGTTAAGCTAATATTTGTCAAATGAATAAATGGCTGAATGGGTCTGTTATCTTAATTTTTCAAGGCTGAAAATTAATCTAAAAGTTGAAAATTGTTGGTAACATGGAGTAACTAAAGTAGGTTTTTTGGTTTTTTTTTTAAAGAATCATCTTTTTTTAAATTAATTTATTTATTTTTGGCTGCGTTGGGTCTTTGTTGCTGCACGCGAACTTTCTCTCTAGTTGCGGGAAGCAGGGGCTACTCTTCGTTGCGGTGTGCGGGCTTCTCATTGCGGTGGCTTCTCTTGTTGTGGAGCACGGGCTCTAGGGTACGCAGGCTTCAGTAGTTGTGGCACACGGGCTCAGTAGTTGTGGCTTGCGGGCTGTAGAGCGCAGGCTCAGTAGTTGTGGCGCACGGGCTTAGTTGTTCCGCGGCACGTGGGATCCTCCCCGACCAGGGCTCGAACCCGTATCCCCCGCATCGGCAGGCGGATTCTTAACCACTGCGCCACCTAAAGTAGGTTTTAAAAAGACTAAGACATGAGCATATTTTGCCATTTTATTCATTATGACTTGTCAGCAACCTTCTGGCTTTAGCTATAATTTCTATTTGAAGGGATATTCCTTCCCTGCCCATCCCTCAGTTGGGAATTGTCCTCTACACAGAACTACATGGATTTGTTTCCTCACCATTCTCTGGCTGGGGATAAGGGGTGGAAGAAAGAGAGGATTAATTCTCTCATTTTTTTCTCGGCCATATGGGTTCCAGTGGTGAATATCAGGTCAGCTCTCCTGCACCCCTGACTTTATCTACTTCCTTAAATGCCCTCAGTAAAGATGACAATTTCCATTAACTGGTTGATGTTCGAAAAGATTATGCATTTATGAAAATAATCTTAAATATCAATTCTCCTAGAAGAATACTTATGAAAAAGGCTATTGTTTTTCTTTCATCTTGGGGGGAAAACAAAGGTAAAAACAAGCCAGCCAGGGTTGATTCTGTTTGCAGTGTTAGTACCCAAGCTTTCTTCATGAGGTAGCACATTTTCCCTGCAGGTGACTTTCAAGGCATGAAATCACTCTGGGAGCTGCTCATGCCGGGAGATGCAGTGACATGTGGATAATTAATGCTCTTCAGTTTACGGGATGTAATTGAGGGCGGCTGATCAAATGGTACCCGGAGCAGCAACAACACAGAGAGACGATGGCAAGTTCCGGGGGTAATGGCGCTGAAAGATGAGGGCAGGGCCACCGCTCCAGCTGTATCTCAGATGCCCAAGTGCCGGTGAGTGTGCATGGATCCACACCTTACAGGCCAGGAGGTAGCCCCAGCCTGGTCAGAGGCACGGGCAGCAAAACCGGGGAGCTTGCCGACGATTCCCATTGGACCGCGGTGGACTGTGGCTTTTGTGAAGCGGTCGTCATCTTCGGATAAAGGGATTCACAGGTTTGTAATGAAGATTAACGCTGATTGGGGCCCCGCCTTCCTCTAACTGGATCACCCCAGTATTCTCCCAGCTGGTTTCCCAGCCCTCAGCTCTACTACTGATCCCATCCTTCACCTTCATCCAGAGCTATTTTCCCAAAAGAAAGCCTGCTCATTTTTCTTCCCCAACTACAGGCAGTCAGCACTTCCCCAGAGTCATCACAGGGAAAGGCAAATACTTAGTGGTTCACAGAGACTTTCTCCTCATGGCCTCATGTCCCAGGCTCTTCTCTTGCTGAGCTCTGGCCTCACTGAGTGTTTTCCATCCCTCACATTCCCCAGACTTTTACTGGCCTCATAGTCTCTGCACACGCTGTTCCCTTCACCTGAAACACTTCCCCTCCATCTTACACTTTCTTTGCAGCCCAAATTCAGCATCTCTCCTTGGGGGCTGGAGTAGAGAGGTCCCCACCTTCAGCAGAAGAGTGGGTTCTGTTCTTTGGTCTCATAACTCCTGGTAACACAGCTCCATGACAGCTTCATACTTCAGGGTCCTCACCCGCTTAATGTCTGTCCTGTTCACTGGAGCACAAGACCCCTGAAGGTAGGGACCGCACCCATTTCATTTACTATTGTAGCCCAGCTCCTTGGACAGTTCTGGTACCTAGTACAAGATCAACTGAGATTTGGTGAATGCAGAGATCAACAAACAGGGCACTCAGGAGACCTCCACCGCCCCTGACAAGGCATCTCATGAGCAAACCCATTTTTGCCATATTACCCCCATTCTCTCTCTGACTTCATTCCTGCCAAAAAAGAAGAGACTGAACTGATTTTTTTGTGGATCCTTGGATGAGACCCTATTCGGCTAACACCAGTGCCTCTCATAATCCAGCTTCAGCCGGTTTAGAGCAGCAGCTCTGGGCTCAAGAGACTGTCCCCTGGAGGGTGTGAGGACACACAGGTGGCAGGGCCCCAGCCCTACTGAACCCTCTGACTCTGCCATGGAGCCTGAGCTTTTTCATTCCTAACAGATTCCCTGGTGATGCTGCTGCTGCTAGTCTTGGGACCACACGCTGGGAACCACTGATTCCGGCACCAGATTGAGAAGTCATTTCATCTCTACAGCCTCACTGTCCCATCTCATCTTATGAAGAGGACCGCCCCCCAGTCTGATTAATCTATGAGGTTTTCTTTCAGCCAAATCCTCTGTGAGGGGAAAACACCCTCAGTGCAATCTGCTCACGTTCGACTTTCCTTGTTGCTTAAGCAGGGCACTGTATGCTCAGTAAGGCCCACCAACAAGCCAAGAACATGTTCCTCGTGACTACAAAAGAAAAGCTGCAAGGTCACTGCTCCGTCATGACTGTTTCTCAGAACTGGGGAGAGCTGATGCTAGTTCAGACGGGAATCGAATCATTTCTGGATTAGTGAGAGTAGGTGAGAGTCTCGTCCTGTTGTTCCATAGTTATGTTTTGCTCTTTTTCCGAAGTACCTGAGAAACAAACAGCATGTGTATTTTTGAGTAATTTCCGTATCTCTTACGGTATCTGCTTTTGAACTTTTCCTCATAGGGACAACTCAATACGCTCAGCATACGAATCAGTCATCATATTTGCTTTGGGTTTTCACTGTCATTTCGGCCAGTTTATCTGTCTTTTAAATTTTGCATGTCGTTTATGGAATAACCACAGAGCAAGCAACATTTACCCCAAAGAAAAAATGTTGGGTCCAGAAAAATTCTAGGAGATTTTGGTCATTTCTTCCCTCTCTCAGGCCCAATCCACAAGATTCCAAGGGATTTCAGTGTTGCTCTAACAGGTGTTGAGAGGCCGCAAAAGATTAAGACCCCACGTGTTGACTTATCCATTTGGTATTGATCAGAATTGGTTCACCAGGGACTTCCCTGGTGGTTCAGTGGTTAAGACTCTGTGCTCCCAACGCAGGAGGCCCGGGTTCAATCCCTGGTCAGGGAGCTAGATCCCTGATGCTGCAACTAGGATCCTGTATGCCTCAACTAAGACCCAGAACAGCCAAATAAATAAATAAAAAAGAAGATTCACCACCCACCCATCCACCCATCCATACATCCATCCACCCACCCATCCATCCATCCATCCATCCATCCATCCATCCATCCATCCATCGTCCCTACCCATTCATCTATCTAGTCACTCAGCGAGGCACAGCAACATATAGCTCAGTGTACCATGTGTGGTATGGACCAAAACTTATGAACCAGGGTTGTCTTAACCTCAGAGATCTTATAATTTGATAGGAAAAATATGACACAAACAATTAGTGTCATGAAGAGATACAGTTAGAAAGTTAAATATGTCCAGGAGAGGAAGTGTGATGGAAGAGCTTAGGCTTCGAAAGCAGGAGAATTCTGCGTCTGCAGCACAGCCGTTGTCAGACAGGCAGGAGCTCACCCCGAACTTCCGCTTCCTCATCTACGAAAAGGAAGTGACAATATTCAGGCGTGTGTGTTTAAGGGTTTAGGATGCCACACGGTGCTGCTTAGTGAGGGCTATGCCCCCAACACAGCGAGGTGCTGTCATCACCGTCAGGCGTGGCGTCTGAACTAAAACACGTGGGTTTCTCTGGCGATCTTTCTTTGTCTCCCAGGATCAGCCACCTCTCTCTGCAAAGCTCCCTCACACCCTCTACCTGTGCTCGCGTCTCCACCTGCACGACCTCTGCTGCTGGCGAACCTCAGGAGGCCCATTTCTTCCCAGATGAAGAGGAACACGATTACAAGGCCAAGTGCCCCTGGGGTTCACCTTGGACTCCCAATGCCTCCTCTTTTCTGAATGCAGAGACCAGGATCAAAGCATGTACAGGCGGACTAAGCCAGCACATGCACTGCACACACACACTTGTCCTTTGAAGGACTGAGTCGAGTGGGCGTTGGCAGCTCTCTCTGCCGGGAGCCACTCTGGGTTTGACGGAGGCTGAGCGGAGCGCTGTCTGTTTCAGGCTGACATAGAGACGGGGAAGCCCTGCTAGGCTCAACCCGTAGAGCTGATGGATCACCTAATGACACGCCCAAGCTGCATCTTCTGACTGCATCTAAGAGGGACACAAGCACGTCTGGAAATACATGCAGCACGTGGGGAGGAACTAGCAGGGCAGGGAGTGCTCTGCCACCATCGCCATCCTGAGAGATGTGAGCGCTCAGGAAACAGCAGTCAGCTAGTAGGGGAAAAGCATGTTTTCGTGGATTTGGGCTAGAGGAGAAGATATGAAAATGAATAACAACACACATGCAGGTTGTATCTCTGTAACTGTGCGTGTCCACAGAAAAGCCATACGCCTATCTGATTATGAGGTGACAGGTGTGTTTCACTTACGGTGTAGAAGGAGTCTATCCCACTTGTGTCAGCCACAGCGGGTGAAGTGGTTGCTGTACTCGGGGGTGGTGCTAGCCTGTTAGGCAACGGAAACGACAATCAATTAACCCACCAAGAAGTACAAGCGTGTACGGTCATGTGTACCATCTACAGGCAGTGCCCTCTGTCACATGTTAGGGAGGGACATGCACTGGGATCACCTCGCTGTTCTCAGCCAACACACAGAGCGAGCCCGTGCGCAGCGGTGCTCAGGGGATGGAGGAATCACCAGGCCTCTTTTTGAGACAGTCGTGCACAGGGAATGGCATCCCTGAATGCAGACTTGTCACCTGCCACATCGGCAAGGGCCGTACCTGCATGGCCGTGCTTGTCTCTCCTCTCTGTAGTTATCGCGTGGACCTTGTTTTGACCAGCACTTATTTTAAAGGTATATTCATTTCATTGATTCATTTGAAAAACTTAAATGAAATAATTTCAAATTCAAAGATTTACGAGAAGATCCTGGAAAACCCATGCCACGTTATAAAGACATTCTTAGGTCAAGAGTTTCCCATTCACCTTTCATCACTACCAAGAAGTCGGGCATCCTGATTGGCCCTCTATTCTTAGAGTAAATTCCCAGGAGCAGGTCACTCCATAGGTGAGATTCACCACTTGGGTTTACAGGGTGTGGGATTTACAGTCCTGTTGTCCGACCACCCTGCTCCTTAAGTTGGAATGTCTCTGGTTGGAGAATCATAGATGAAGTAAATGCTCCCAGGGGCTTTGAAAACAGGGGTGCTCGTAATCGGCAATGAGCCCTTTTTCTTCCCCTGCCCTGGAAATCTGGTTCAGCGTGACGCTCCCCTTTAGGAAAATAACTGCCTTCAGTGTGCCCCCCTGGGAGCAGGTACAAGAGGGTGATTCTTGGGACGCGAACTCTATGTTCCTGAGACACAGCTCCTGATCGGCCTGCGGGGAAAGAGAGAAGTTGACATTAATGGAGGAGAAAACCACTCCAGGGTGGCTTTTGGGGACCAAGTTGCGGGTAGATTTGCAGGCGTGGAAGAGATTGCTCCAGCTTCCCCAAGAAGAGCTCGACCACTCACAGCAACGTGACCGCCTTTCGGAGAATTCCTCCTCAGAGAAACCTGGGTCTTGAGTGAGTTCACTGCATCGTGTCCGCATGTTTCTGAATCATTTGTATGTCAGCAGATGGAGTAGCAGAACACAAAAGCTAATACAAACTAAGAAATTTTAAAACTCTCCAAGCCTGCCTGTGAAAGCACAGGATCCTCTGGCTGATGACTTCCTTTGTCCCATCAGAGGAAAACCATGGCTATTTATTAGGGGAGGGTCACCGTGCACAGCAGGATGGATTGGGAGGGGTGTGGAAGGATGAGCGCTAGTGGGAAGGGAGCGAGTCTGGGTTCGTATCTGTTAGCTGCGAGTAGAGGGGCTTTGGGGGAGTCATTTAACAATCTATGATAGCCAAGACATTTGCTATAGAATTGCTAAATGTGCATCTTTGTTGATATGGATTCATTAATGAAGTGGACGTCCACGGAGCAACCGAGTGTCACATTCACCCGTATTCAGTATTTCATCTGAACTTCACTACATCTTGGGACTCAAATATTAGTAGCCCCGTGTTTGCAGTCCTTGCAAGATATTAAATCTATTCAATGATTTCATCCCAAGATAATTTAATAGAATTACTATGTTCATGTATTTTATATTCTGTACACATATGATACTGAAGATACATGTGTGTATTTTTCAAAATCGGCAATGTCGCCTGCCAGATGGCTAGCGCTAGGAAAGAAAGAATGGATGGGGACTTGAGGGACCTCTAATTTAAGAAAAAAATCAGGACCTTGGAAAATATTATAACTCTAAGACCAGCACTATAGTTACCTTAGAAAATGGGATTCATAACTCTGGCAATAGAGGGTTTACTAATTAAAAGCATTAAAGTATAAAAACATCAATTAATAGTTTATTCTTTTCTAAAAAGAGTTGGAGAAGATGGTACTTGACAAGTGCATGTTTCTGGTGTAATCGTGTGAAAGGCGAGTCATAAACCTGAGCTTAGGGCATAAAACAGAGGCTGACGCCTTCCTGGGATCTCACTCGAGGCACGAAGCTTCACCGTAAATCTTGAAAATAGCTCCTATGACTGTTCTTTTTGGAAAATGACTGTTCTTTTTCTTTAAGGCAATAAAAATACAAACTGTACCGAATAGTCAAGGATCAACATCACTTTCTATTTCAAGTCACACACGTATCTGTGCTCATAGATGGATCCATGACATATATTCACACTTGTCAATTTCCGAAGGAATGTCATATATATGCAAAGAAGATTTTATTATAAATGGGGAGGGTTCCAGGAATTATATCTTCTTCCTGCTTTCTCCACCCTGCTGCAGCTTCTTGGTTCTACTCTTTAGCAAATCTACACCCCCATCAGAAGGTACACAGCACAAGTAAAAGAAATGTAAACTCAAAACCACCAGTGTCTGGGACTTCCCTGGTGGTGCAGAGCTTAAGAATCCGCCTGCCAATGAAGGGGACACAGGTTCGAGCCCTGGTCCAAGAAGATCGCACATGCCGCGGAGCAACTAAGCCCGTAAGCCACAACTACTGAAACCCGAGTGCCTAGAGCCTGTGCTCTGCAACAAGAGAAGCCACCCACCATAATGAGAAGCACCTGTGCATGGCAACAAAGAGTAGCCCCCGCTCGCCGCAACTAGAGAAAGCCTGCGCTCAGCAACGAAGACCCAACGCAGCCTGAATAAATAAATAAATACATACATACATTTACTAAAAAACAAAACAAAACCATCAGTGTTTTGCTGGGAACTTAGAAAATGGACCTGAGAAGGGGCCCCATATCCCAGGACCTGAAATGCAGGTTCCATTCATCCCAGGACCTGAAATGCAGGTCCATCCATCCATTCACCTAAATTCTCTTTGGATTACCCTCTATGGCTAGGGTTGCAAACTCTTAAAGAAAAATACATTTGACAGTTTTTGATGACACGGCACCTTCAGTAGATGCTCTTCACCAGATCTTTATTGAGGCTGAACACTTTCCTTCTCCATATTGTCATTTTGAAAATTGCCTTTTTATTGAATCTCCTGTACTCACATAAACTATCACTCATTTTGCCAATCCCAAACAACCCTCACCATCAAAAATTGACAAAACTCCAAATCAACCTCAGGAAAAATGTCAGGCAGCTGAGCAATGAATAGAAAATGGTAATTATGCACTTCCCTGGTCTTATTTTAAGATCATTTTATTGAGTCTTTTTAAAATAAATTACAAAATCTCAGCACCTGTAAGACAGGGTCCTGATTCTGTGCACCAAACTGAAACATCCGTGCCTCCAGGAGGAGGGACCAGGTGGGCCCCGCCCCTGGTGCCGGTGATGCAGGTCCAGTACGTGTAGGAGGCGCAAACCACGACCCTCTTCACAGCCAACCAGTGAATGTGCTCATAGGGCCAAGAGCAGCCCCACCCTAACTCCTTTCATGTTAAATATGCAAAAGAAAACCCATAAACGTATCAATTCCAAGACTTTGATATGAATCCATCCCATCTCATCCTGGGAATACTCATCTAAACACTTCCAAGCCTACATTTCCCAAATGTAGTGAGTGTGACACTATACTGCTTCATAAAAGATCAATGATCAAGAAGGTTATAGGCAAAGGTTGCCATGAGTGCAAATTTGTCAATAATCTCTGTAGGGAAGCAAAATTTGCCACCCCAAAGTGTCTCCCTGGCACATGAGTTATCTCGAGCTGAAAACTATCAAAGCCCAGAAGATTCAGGAAGAACCTTTGACCTTTCCCTAACTGCCTAAAGAATGCAGATAAAGAACCTGTTCCAGGAAGGGAGCATCACCACGGACCACTATAGTATGAACCAGGCGTGTGGACAGGGCAGAGCCCAGCACAGTCTGTTAAAAGCCCTCTCTGTGTCCTATTGTCTCTGCTGGCCCAGCAAACACTTGTTTACCAACGCTTTGCTTTTCCACCTCCATGTAAGTCGCCTTCCTCCCCTTTGAAGTCCCAAACCACTACCCCAACTTCTTCCTTTCTCTTTAGCTGAAGTTGGTATTTGAAGTGAAGACTTCAGCCCTTCTGGCTAATGACTCAGTGTTCCTGGGTCTCTCCCACGTGCACACGTTATTAAACTTTTGTCTGATTTTCTCCTGTTAATCCATCTCACATCAACCTAATTATTAGACCATGTAGAAGAACCTAGAAGGGTCAAGGAAAGTTTCTTTCTCCCCAACATCTTCCTCCCTGACATCTCCATGGGGAGACTTTCCTGAAACAGCAATTGCCTCATTGTTCTATAAGTATCTAAACCCCTATGTCCAGGCTGAAATGTCCTCCTTGGTCTCCAACACGATACTGTCTACCTGGCACGGTGCCAGGTCTCTGGGAATGGAAGGGTCAGTGTGGCTATGGCACGGGGGTGTTTGGTCCTGCCCCCTCTGTGTCACTGGGTAACAGCCACCACGGAGTTCTTGTGGGGTCAACAAACTCAGTAAATCACACCTGAGGACCAGCAATAATACTGGCCAAGAAAAACTCGACACACTGAGAGGAACGCATGCATCCCCTCCACCCAGAAAGACGGAGGAGGTGGCAGCTCTAGATCCCGTTAAGATTTTGTCGTCCTGCCAATGGGCTCCTCTGCTTGACTGATTCCTTCAGGAGGCTGCAAGAGCTCCCAGGAAGACGTGGTGTGAAAATCATGCTGCTATAGATCCAGTGTCTGTGAGGCAGTCACGAGGATGAGGCTGAGCTCCTGGCACTCAGGAGTGTCACTGTCCTCAGAGGGTTACTTGAAACGTCAGCACAGAGCAGGCCAAGCTGCCATTTCACAGACAGGTTGACAGTGTTACAGTCACCAAGACTTCGAGTTTCCCGTGAGTACTATTAGCCGAAAAGAACACGTTCACTCTCAAACTCATCATAACCTCAGACCTCTCGCTACTACCCTGGGGTCAGCATCTGAAGGCCCCTTTGCGCGAGCTGCGTGCATGGCATGGAGTCTCTCGGAGGAGAGCATGGTGGACAGACGAAGAAGCATCATGACAGGCAGGCGACCCCCGACCCCAGGCCTGGACTGAGAGCACAGCCTGGATACATGGGGTGGATGGGGGCTCGTTTGTTGACTATCCACGCTGCCCCTGTTCCTGCCTGCTGGGCCGCCAGTGGGCCCGTGTGAAAGGTCTTGACAGAGTCCTTTGCACACGCTCCGATGGAGTAGAAGTCTCATTGCTCCCAGATGTCTGTCTGAGACCAGCAAGAGAGGCTGCTGTGGCTTCTGTCATGAAGACAAGGCAGCAAGAGCACCAAAAAGCAGCGAGCCCTTATATCCAAGGAAACACACGCCCCTCCCAGCCACAGGGTTCCCTTTCCTTAAATGAGACGTAGGTTTACTTGATCAAGTGAACTCGGCTTCATCTCTTCCACCCCGCCTCCCACTGCCCCGTGTTTCTAGAAGACCTGGTCCACGATGTGATTATCCCGGCTCTTTGCTCCTTCCCAGCAGATACTGGTTGCCGTGGAAACACAGATGGCACCACCTTGGATGAGACTCACTGGCGCTCTTTGCAAAATGGAATTAAGGTTTCTCTCGGCTTTGGGCAGCAGCACTGACGCGCGTCCCGCTGCTGAGCGACTGAGCTGACAGTTAGCCAAAGAGCCTCTGCGCTAACGCAGTAGAAACACGAGGGGCTGCCCCCAGGTCTTGGACGGACTCCCCTGCCTCTTCCTGTGTGCCCCATGGGAAAGCCACCCTGGGCAGAGCACGTTGGGGGCTTATTGAGACTCGGCTCCTTTGGGAGACCTGCAAGTTCAGGGGAGTCTTGCATTCAGGGTCCCAGAGGCCTGGGTCAGCCCTGAAAGGGCAGGACCAGAGGAGTCCTGTGGCCCACGGTCGTCCAAGACCAGAGCAGCATTGTGAGGTTGAGATGGGTGCTTGAAGGGCAAGATGGGGGCTTCCGACCTGAGCTCTGCTCCCGGCCAGCTTCCTAGCATTAGTATGAAGTCTCTTTGTGTCCGTCAGCTTTAGTTCTGCACCCACAAAATGAGAGATTTGTATTAAATGAGTGCCAAGCCCGTTTTCAGACCTGAAATGCCAATTTGGGGCCTACACTGAGACTCTTAATTGGGCAGGTTGGTTCAGATCGTGTCCTGTGGGTGTGCTAATTGCACCGGGGCTGATGTGGTTAACAGGGAGGGTGTCTGGGGACTCTAATTGAGTTCAGTAACCTGCCATGTGCTGCTCTGTCCGCACCCATCAATCAGCCTCTTTTGGTGGAATAAATGGCAGCGCATGCAACAACCAAGTGATACATAATTGCTAAGCTGCATGGTGCTGACTGCAAAGACTGCTGCCGCGGCTGGACTGGATAAATTATCATGACAAATGGAAGTGGCCACATTTTCTCTTTCTTTCAAATTTAGATGCTCTCACTGAGAAATGGAAGCAGATGCCCCAGGACAGCTCAGAAGCTTATCCTAGGACCCCTCCGTGTCTGATAAGTACCTTTGATGGTGACTGATACTCCCTACAGCCATGAAAGGCTGTTATAATTGGGCTTCTTAATAAAGCAAGTATGTATTGAATCTAAGACAGTAAAGCTATGGTTTTTCTGTTATTATCTCATCTCTTCTTTCAACAACTCTATTGAAATATAATCCACATCCCATACATTTCACCTATTTAAGGTATATGATTCAACGTTTTTTTTAAATTATATTCACAGGGCTGTGCAACCATCACCTGAATTAAGGTTTGAACATTTTTATCACCCCAGCAAGAAACCCCATACTCAAGAGCATCACTCCCAACCAAGGTCAAGCCCCCAAAGCCCTGGGCAACACTGCTCTTCCTCCTGTTTCTATAGATTAGCTTTATTCTGCACATTTCATATACATGGAATCATACAATGTGTTGTCTTTTGTGACCGGCTTGTTCCATCTTGCAAAATGTTTTGAAAGTTCATGTATCAGTACTTCTTTTTATTGTTGAATAATATTCCATTGTATGGATGTACCACATTTTATTTATCCATTCGTCAGTTGACAAACATTTGGAAATTTTTCACTTTTTGATTATGAATAATGTTGGTACGAACTTTCATGTACAAGATTTTGTGTGCATACACATTTTCATTTCTCTTGGGCATATATCTAAAAGTGGAACTGATGACTTATGGTAACTCTGTTTAACCTTTTGAAGGATGGCCAGACGGCTTCCCAAAGAGGCTGCACCATTTATATTTCCACTAGCAGCGTGTGAGTATTCCAATGTATCCACAAAAGAGGCAGGGATTCCAGTTGGGAGAAAATGTAATAATCAAGGTTGTAGACAAGGATCCTACTAAAGCCATCAGTGAGGACAGAGGGGAGGGAACACGGCCACGGAGAGGAGGTGAGCAGTGAGAAACAGAGTGACAGTGACTCTCCTGCATCTTCGTGGGTGTCTTATGGGATGATGACCCTCTCTTTTACAAGAGGGGTTACAATGAGTTTAGTTATGACGCTCTGGAGACAGAGAGAGACAATGAGAGGGACAGAGAAGGAAGCTGGGATTCATGGATTCATAGGGCCTGGATTCTCAGGTCTACGTATGTAGGATGAAACTTGCATAATAGTCAAAATTCCCCTAAATCCCATAAAACTCTTAACTCACGAGAAAACTGAAAAGACAACATAAATGTCTGCTACTCTCTGTATTTTGGCTGAGAGCTCCCTTTTCTGGGTCACGTAATGGAATCCATATTTTAAATAGGAAAAGCACAAAAGAATAAATATTCCTTTTTCCTTCAAGATTACTATAGTTGACTTCAAGTTAGACATGATGTCATTCCTTTGCACGCGTTCCGCAGGACACGTCGGGTGAAGGCTGGAGGGTGCACATGAAACCCCTTGGTCATCGTGGAGCCCACACAGTGCAGTGACTGGGTGGGGCAGGGCCCAAGGGCAGCACCTTCTGCTTTTAGCTTCTTGGACATTTGTTTCTTGCCCCACCTCCCCCTGCGGATCAGGTATCTCTGGGGTCCTCTAGAACTCTTGATGTTTGGAGAGGCAGAAAAATTTGAAACCCGCCTTCAATAAACTTTCAGAAAAATAAAAGCACAACAAGCTCCAATACCACCTCCAACCATCAGGTTCCAGAAGTCATGCTGGCCTTAGTGCAGTCACCACTCGTCCGGCACGGTGGCATCTGGGAATAAATTCAGTTTGGAAAACTTGCCTTTGCTCTTCGCCACTAAATGGAAGAGGTTTCCTCCCCACATGCCGTGGGGCCTCACACGCTTCCTGCCAAAAGTGTAGGAATCCCCAGTTTCCTCCGAGCTTAATGCACCCTGATCAGTAGAAGGACGGATCGTCAGAAGTCAAACCCATAAAACTGAAGCCACTTAATCAGTACCCGATACAGCGTGCACACTTCATTACAATGATTACCAAGCCTGAGAGCCATTGTAGTGCATTTTAATGACTCGCCTCGATAGCTAATTGATGTCTCTGGATGGTTCTAGGGCCGCGTGCAGTTCCAGCCACACCAGCTCCCCAGCAGGAAGGCTCTCTCAAGCGGCCCCTCCCCAGAGGGTTCTCAGCGGGGTCACAGACAGAGATGCTCAGGCAGCCAGGCTGAGGAAGAGCCAGCATGACATCTCCGTTTTCAGAGGCACAAATGAGCCTCTCGAGCCCTGAGAGCCGCCAGGATAGACCTCCTGCTCCGGGGTCAGCGTCCTTCTCTTCAGGATGGCTCTGCAAGCCTTTTCTTGTATTGTGTGGGTTTTTTTCTCACAGGCTGGACCTGAAGCCTTCAAAAGCCAGGAATGTGAGCTCCGAGCAAAGACATGAAGCGTCTGCCAACCGCTTTGCTCACAGTGACAGCAAGAGGCGCCCAGGGCTTCAGGCCCAGGAGAGGTCTCCAAAGCCTCAAGCAAGAGGCTCCGTTTGGCTTCCCCTGAGACTCAGATGTTGAATTTTGATGAATGGAAAATTACAGTCTCATGCAAGCCTCATCTTCGTCATCAACTCCTCCCCAAGCACAATACCTTTCCTAGTAGTCCTTTCTTATGGTTTATTGGCTCAAACCTCAACACCTCGAAAAGGGAAGGCTCTATGTCTCAGATATCAGAGAACCTGTATCTTTACACAAAATCAGGGACATGTTTGTTGATTTGATGTTTTACTTTTCAATACGCCCCCAGGTGCAAATTCTATTGCCCAAAGTAGTCACAGGGTTGCCCCAGTTCAGGAGAAGGAGAATCGGACCTCACCTCCTGATGGTGGCGGGAAGGTCCATTCTATAGGAGAACACAAGATGGGAGAGATTATTGAAAATATAACTTGCTACAGACACTTAGCCTCTGTACATCCGATGTGCCACTTTCTTAAAATTGTTGGCCACAATGCACTAATTTCACAGCTCACTCATGAATTATGATCATCCGTTTAAAAAATGAATGAGGCAATGTGCTAAGCCCTTTCCATACGATATCTCTTTTAATTCTTGTAAAAAGTTTAGGAAGCAAGTACTTAAATGTTTCCTATTACACTGCAAATCCTGTGTGACTTAAAGAGCTCACCCAATGTGGCAGTTCCCACACGGAGCTCAGCTCAGGCTGATTCCAAAGCAGACCTTCTCCATCTCCACTGGCTGGAGTCCTGTGTGCAGCGAGCAGACGGTGCCAGGAGGCATTCGTGGGGGATTGCAGGAGGGGCTTGATCAAACCGCTTGTGAACTCAGTGGGCTGTTTATGTGAGGCTCGGATCCTCCAATGTGGGCCCTGAGCTCTGACCGACGGCCTGAGCAGAAGTGGTGGTGTGGCCAGTCGGCCGTAAGTGTTTCCTGAGTAGGGAGGTACCACAGTCCTGAACCCCTCGTGTCCATGAACAGCTTGCTCGTGGATCCTGGATGAGACCAAGGTGACTGTGGGGGACAGAGTTTCAGATGGAAAATGTCGTGACTGATGCTCGTCCATCTGGGCGTCCACCAGCGTTTCAGTGAATATCGGGGGACCCACCATGCACAGAAATCATATCAGAGGCAAAGTGATGTTTCCTAATTGCTGGGTTTAGGCAAATGTCAGCTTGGACGACACAGATGTATGATTAGATTGGAAAAACAATGGTGATGACAGCCGATGATCCAGGAACAAAGTGTATACTGGTCAGTAAACCCCGGATCCCAGCTGACCATCCTGGTGTCTGGTCCTCACTCCCCTGAGGAAAGTCACTCTGTGTCACCCAGAGAGACTGAAAACCACACTGATCATTATGGAGAAGAAACATTACTGTCAGCCTGTGGGCTTTTCCTCTTTATGTAGATTAAGGGTCTGGATCACTCCCAGGCTCTTCGGTGGTTTGTTTTCCAGTCGTGCAGTTGGTGGGGTTGAGTGGAGGGTCACTCTCGCCATGTGACGAGCAGGCTGCTGCCCACCAAGGCCCCCCTCACAACAGCACAAACTCCTGGTGCCTTCCCGGCCCCCTGGGCCCTCTGACTGCAGTTTCCCTTGGTTTGCTGTCACTCTGTGTGCATGACGGTGTCTGATAATCTCTCTCTTCCTCCTTCCCTGACTCCCCCTCCTTGGAACGCCCCCAATGGGGGTGCCTCCTTGGTGCGGATCCCCACCCCAGGGGCTGGCAAGCTGCCCCGGAGAAGGACCCCGGCCCAGGCAGCCCTGCAGCCCCCGCCCCTCAGAACCAGCCCTGGACCCCCTCGCAGCCCTCAGCCTCCTCCCTGCAACACCAGAGAGCAAACCCAGCTGCTGCTCTCAGAGGATCCAGCCACGTCCACAGCAACAGGCCCTGCAGCCTCACCTCCACCCCATCACATCTGGGCACCGTGGAGCTGGAGTCCTTCCTGCTGCCCAGTGCTCATTTACCCCATCGTCCCCTTGCTGCGTCTCCCACAGGCCCCTCGAGGGCCCTGGCAGAGGGGACACTGCAGACCGGCTCCCCCATCCCCTTCCCCATCTCCTGCTCGGTCTTGGAACCCCACGCTCAACTTCAGCCCACAGGACAGGGCTGCCACCAGCCTGGTCCACCAAGGGCTTGGCCAGCAGAGAAGGGTGTGTTATCAGGGTGCTTCCCACTGCGGGATCCTTCAGGGAAACCTGTGTTCCCAGTTCCCCACCTGAAGGAGGGGTCTGGACATTTGTCCCCTCATCGCCATCAGTTGCTGGTTGAGGGCTGCTTGCTCCTGGCCCTTCCAGCTGCCAGTCCCAGAGACCCTCGAGCAGAGAGGGGCAGGGGTTGGCATTTGGGGGAGACTGCAGTGGAAGGGGTGAAGGCAGGGCACTTGCCGGTGTCCGCAGGGTGGGTCCTGGGACGACCAGTGCTAGGTCAGCCTGGGATCCCCACTCTCTGAGTTAGGCTGGTCCTTCCCCTCCTGCCCTTATTCTAACCCCCTGAGTAAGGAGCTGCCCTCCTGTCAGCTCTATCCCTCCCTCCTTCCCCGTGTTCCCGGCAGGCTGGCAGTCTACTCACCCCACAGTCACGTCCTTTGGAAAACTGGTGAAAATGGTACATTTGTGGAAAGCTGTTCTAAAGGCCAGGCTTGGCTTTCTCTTGTTTAACTACATCAAATCCTCCAGGGCAGACAATATTAACCTGAGGATTTATGGAGTCCTTGGATAGATTTTAAGGAGGTTTAAAAGTCTTTAAATTACACTGTCTGCAAATATTTTAAAGTCTGTGAGTTTTTCTGGGGAGAACTTTTCCAAAATCCTGAAAGGAAAGCCTGAGTCAGGAAAAAAAATCAAGAAAAATGTCAGACGCGCTATTTTAGACTAAAGATGTACAGGGAGCTCACAGTGCAGGCACTCTAACTGCACATTGAAGGAACACGTGAAAACACATGAACTCACGCGGACAGAGGGTGGTTCTGTGACCCCAGCGAGGGGCACAGTGCTCGGCACCGAGTGGCCTCCCTAACCCACTGGCTGAGCTGCGTCTCTTATCAAGATGACTTTCATCTTCTCCATCCTCTATCTACAAACTTCTGGTGCCAGAAAGGCAAAAAAAAAAGTAATATATGCTGAGTCAGAGAAGTTGTTAGCACTACAGGAGATTCGATAATCTAGGCTACAGCCTCCAGAGAGTTAAGGGCTAAAATTGTCCATCTGTTGGACCTAGAGACTGTCATACAGAGTGAAGTAAGTCAGAAAAGAAAAACAAATAACGTATATTAATGCATATATGTGGAATCTGAAAAAATTGGTATAGATGATTTTATATACAAAGCAGAAATAGAGACACAGACGTAGAGGACAAAGGTATGGATACCAAGCGGGTAGGGAGGTAGGATGAATTGGGAGGTAGGATGAATTGAGATTGACATATATACACTATTGATACTATGTGTAAAATAGATAACTAATGAGAACCTAATGTATATAGCACAGGGAATTCTACTCAATGCTCTGTGGTGACCTAAATGAGAAAGAAATCCAAAAAGGAGGGGATGTATGTATATGTATAGCAGATTCACTTTGCTGTATAGTATAAACTAACACAACATTGTAAAGAACTACACTCCAATAAAAATTTTTCAAAAAAGAAAAGAAAATACAAAATTTTATTGATAAATAAAAAAAATTGTCCATCTGTATCGGTCAGCTTTGCTGCATAACAAGCCACCATAAATGTTGTGGCTCAAACAATGGCCATCTATTTAACTGGTTATTCTGCAAGTTGGCAATGTGGGCAGCAGGGGTGTTCTGGGCTGGATTGGGCTCAGTGGACTTCAGTGAGGCTTGTATATGCATCTGTGGTCAGCTGGTCTGGTGGTAGGGGCTCATGATGTAGGATCACCTAGCTGGAATGGCAGGAACTATCCCAGGCTTTCCCCCTGCAGGTCTCTCATCCTCCTGTAGGCTGGCTCGGCACGTTCATGCAGTAGGAAGTTTCAAAGGGCAAAAAATAGGAGCTGCAAGGCCACTTAGGCCTTAGCTTAAAACTGTCCCATGCTGTTGTCCAAAGTACAAGAGAAGCCCAGACTCAAAGGGTAGGAAAATAGATTCCACCTATTAATGGGAAGAGATACAAAGTATCCTGGCCATTTTGCGGTCTCCCAGGCCAGAAGAACTTTCCAGCTGAGCCCAGCACAAATCACCAAGCTGCAGAATCATGACTTCAGTAAACAGGAGCTGTTCTGAGCCACTAATAGGATTGTTTGTTATGCAGCAGAAATTAATCGATACTTTGTCATAGGTTGGATTTCCTGGAGGCAGACACTGAGATGAGGGTTCACATGAATGTAACAAGTTAGGAAGTGTTGCCGGGAAGGCCAGTGGTGGGGCGGAGGTTGGGGACCAGGAGACGGAAGTCTGGCACAGGTGGGCGAGGTAACCAGCAGAGCCCGTAGCTGGTCCAGGTGATGTCTCTGTACCTGGCGATCATTGATTGAGACTCAGGAGTGTGAAGCCCTCCAGTCAAGAGGCCAGCCTGTCGGGAGTGACCTGAGTCTGCTCTGCACCAGGTGGCTTCAGGGACGTGTCAGGAGCTGGATGTTGTCAACCCCGGTGTCCAGAATGGGTTGTTCTCTCTCCAAGGTCTAGAGCCTTTCCTTTGGAGGCTGTAGAATGATTAAACCCCTTTCATTGTCCAGAAATTCTTTTTTATCTTTCTAATGGAACATTTTCGTTGCTGCTATTACAATGCCAGTGCATTTCTCATTGTTGGTACCTCTGGGGAGAAAGGAAACGGCTGTGAAGAGCCCTCATCATGACACTTAATGGCCTTCACTAATCTACCTCCCAGACACGTTCTGCTGGAGAAGCGACCTCAACTCCATTAACCTCTCCCTGTAATTGCCAGACTCTCCTTTTAATCACTTGGTCAGTTCCTCTCTTAATCCTCTCTACGATGCCCACCTCTTCCCCACACCATGTTCTTTCTTAAAGGCAAAGACTCAAGCTAGACACTGAGCTCTTGTAATTGTTCAGTCAGTGACAGGTGGTTGGAACAAGTCTGTGTAACCCTGCCTAGCATCCCTCACTCCAAACAAGACCTTGGGCATTCGAAGGTTTGCTTTGATTTTCAAAGATACAGTTATTTCTTCAACATGCAATAGCCATTAGTACTATTGTGCTTTATGAGAAACAAACATTTCAAGGGAAAAAAATCAAAACTCAAAAGACACATTGGGCTCAGTGGACCCTTTGCCAGGCAGAGGCTTCACTTGCCTAGTGATCCTCCCTCATCATCACATCCAGGAGGTTAGAGGTTTGCTGAGTATGGAGGCAACATGTGCATCTTCCCATGTGTCTTTTGTGTCATTTCTAAACTTTGTCTCCAAACACCCAATGTGTGGGAATAAATTATAGGTTCCCCTGGGAAAGGATGTACCTCCTTCTAAAATATGGCTGAGATATTTTTCTTTATTACAAGAAATACATATTTGGTCTTCATCCTCATTTCTGGCTCCACAGACCCTTGGAATTTCCTAAGTGTTGAGAGGTTTAAAGGTGTCTTTTGTTATGTTAATGAGGTGCCTTCTGGCTCCCACCTAAGCATGGGGGCTGCTGGAACTTTAGTCTCACGCCCTGATTTCCAGGGAGGGGAGAGGGGCTAGAGGTTGAATCAATCACCAATGGCCAATTATTTAATCGATCATGCCTCTGCAAGGAAGCCACCATAACAACCCAAAACGATCGGGTTTGGGGAGCTTCCAGGTTGGGGAACCAGAATACTTCCACGTGCCACCATGCTGGGCCCCAAACTCCACGGGGACAGAAGCTCCTCGGCTCAGGACCCCAGTCTATGTATCTCTTCATCTGACTGTTGATTTGTGCCCTTTAATATCTTTGTAATAAATTGGTAACCTAGGGAATAAACCGGTTTCCTGAGCTCTGTGAGCAGCTCTAGCGAATTAATCGAACCCAAAGTGGGGGTTGTGGGAACCCAGTAGTGAGAACCCAGGAAAGGCCCTCAAGTACATAACTACCTTCCGTATGTGCTATACGGAAGGGGGACTAGACGTGTCCCCTTTGGTCTAGGGTTCGTCCCAGGATCAGCTAAGGAGGCTCTTTAGAGACAGGCAGCAGCTGGGTGGAGTTCTTCATTCGAAAGTGCTGGAGGTTAGAGGAAAATGCATCCGCAGAAGGGCCAGTGAATTCAGTCAGAAAGCCCTTGGTGTCCTGAGGTATTTATTACAAATACAGGTCCTGGAAAAGCTTCTGACGTGCTGTACATGTGGCGTCTTTTAGATGAGCGGTTCCTGAACTGGCCTACATCGGAGTCCCCAGGAAGGCGGGTTTAAGCGCACACACTTGCCCTGCCTCCCGCGTGTGTGAACCTACGGGTCTGGGGTGGAGCTTGGAAACAGGTCTAATGCTTTCCTGGGCGATGCTGATGCTGCTAGTTCAGGAACTGGAGACTGAGGACAGTGCTGTAGATCAGGAAGTGAATTTCCTGGTGGCAAGGACCTTGTGTCTTATGCCTTTTATTACCCCATATTTCGGCACAGTGCCGTTTTGCTGGTTAGTGTACTCTAACTCACGCTGCAGGAGGCAGCAAGGCTTGCACCGCAATAGCTTAGTGGGGCCACAGGTTTTTTTCTCCTTCGCTCAGAGTCTGAGTCAGGCAAGTGAGATTGTCTTCCATCCTACGACTCCCTCCACGTAGACGGGTGGCATCCAGGGTCACCGGGCAGGAGAGAGCGGAAGTCTACCCAGCAGCTCCTGCACATTTTGGTCCAAAAGTCTCGGGCATCACTTCTGCCCACAACAGTTATGTATCTACCATCTGGGGAAAGACACAAAAGCAGCTGAATTCTCTCATCACATCCTGGGGGCCCCTGCGGTCCTCTGGAAGTTCAAGTTCTTTACGTCTTCACCTTCCAACATACTACCTTTCACCAATCCTAGAATGAGCGGAGGACGTGTTCTAATTTTCCTACAGATCAGTCATGGAAAATCTCTCATTCGGCATCTCTGACCGAGCAGACTTAACCACCTCTCCCTGCAGACCACCTTTCCCTGCAGTCAAAGCTGACCCAAATTGAAAGTTGCAGAAACAGAGGGTGAGAGCACTGATCCTGGAGGAGGACGGCCCGAGCTGTCCTTTCCTCCAGTGTCCACAGTGAGTGCCATCTTTGAGGGACAGCTGTGTATTGACTCATATATCTGGGGAGAAGGAGGGTGTAAACGGGTGTAACAAAATCTTCACTGCTGTCTTGTGGGTGTAGATATGGATCCTGCCATGTGTCTGATTTTAACAACATTCCCAAAACATGTCACTCGGACTGTGGACTCAGTTATGGAGGCCCTGCAAATACAGCAAAAATACTCACCACACTGCATTGTCATGGGGGTTCAGTGTAGCAAGACCCGGAAGGTATAACCTCACACAGATGGCACTGCTGTCACTGTGGTGCTGTCACGATCAGGGGGAACATCCCTGCTCTGTGAAACTCGGCCCGTCTCTGGTGGACACAGGATGTCTCGTCCCATCACCTCCCTCTCCACAGCCTGCCTGCCTTCATGCAGGTGCCCTGGAAGCAAACCCGAGACAGGACCCCAGTGCTGACTATTTATTTGGGAGCCAAGGAAACATCGGTAACAGAAACATAAGGTGGGAAAGGGAGTCGGGGAAGAGCAGGATGAAAAGAAGGGGTGGGTGTCCAGCCAGTTACTGCTGTGGAAAACAGGTGCTCATCCCAGCGTAGAGCATGCACCACAGGGGCTGGGGGTGGCACTGCCAGCCAGAAGTTGTGGCTGGTGCAGAGCCTGGCTGACCGCCACTGTGCCCCCCAACTCCTCCACTTCCCCGGGCGGTGTTTCTGTGCCATTGGACCAGAGGGGACATCAGGGATCGGCGACAAGGTGGGGTGAGAACAGAGGAGCCCTCACCTACGCCCCCGGAGCCTGCAGGGCGTCAGCACTTCCCAGATCAACAGCTGTGCAGTAGTTACCAGGAAGCGTTGATTTGCTCCATCAGTGGACCCACATCCACGCAGCTGCCACTGGGGTCACCACCTGGTTAAGATTCAAGCAATCCACTGTCGTTCTCCAAGGCCCGTCTCTCTCCTACACAGACTGAGCAGGTGAATTGAAGGGTGGTGTGGTGGGAAGCACCGCCCAGCATCTGTCAAGCTCTTGATGGTGGTGCAAATCCCTGGGGTCCCTCCAGGAATGCAGTATGGCTTTTATTTTATCATTTTCTGGGTAGAGAAAGTTCTAGTGGGTTCCACTTGGCCTTTTCCACCATAATAGCCCTCACTCCACGTGTCAGGGCATAAGTACGGGGATTCTGCCAGCCGCTGAGAATATTTATTCAGTGAACACAAAGATTAACTCTCCAGCACTAGAGGTCAGTTGAGTCAGACTGTCCTCATGGTGTCGTCATGGTGACCACACCTGGCCTCTGGTGTTTGGTCCCCCCACTGGGCCCTGCCACCCGGGATCCAGTTAATCCCGTTGCATGTAGGTATCACAGTCCAGTGCCTGCCTTTCCCACTGTGAGTTCTGACCTACAGAGAAGAAGAATGATCACAGAGCTCTTCAAGGATGCGGGGCCCACACAAGTTTATTTCTCATGGTCATGGTGAGAGATGTGCCCCGGGGCCCTCCCAGCATGGGTGAGTAGGTCTTAAATGACAAATCCTCCAACACTCCTTTTGCTGGAATCTGCGAATTAGTGCTCTGCTGGTTCAGACAGAAACCCTCACCAGCTACAAAAATGGGCTTTGGCAGATGCTCTAACTCCTGAGTTTGCATCCCTGTGTGGACTGCAGCCAGAGCGGCCTGTTGAGTGGAGCTGCAGTAATCCAATTTTACAAAACTCAGTCAGAAAAACACACACAGCAGACTCATGCTTAGGATAAAATGTCAAGAACGAAAATCTAATCTAAGACTCCTCTCAGTTGAGACTTAGGTGAATGGCGTAAGTCATCGTTTTGTGTCTTACCCTGTTTTTCTGAAGCTCAAGCAATACTTCGTGAAATAAGCACGTTCATGCCTCCCCCGCCCCACCCCTTAGACCACCTATATCAGTGTGGCTGCTCCGGGCAGCTCTGTGCACATGCTGGGTCCCACCTCAAGGGGCTCAGGGCTCTCTGCTCTCCAGCCTCAGGGTCCTCTCCAAAACCGAGAAGCCCCTCAGCCCACCCACAGGTGCGGCTGGCAGTGAAGTGGGAGTGCTGGGATAACAGTGGTTAATGTCCCCAGGGATAAGCATGCCCGTGAGGGTCAGGAGTCAGTGGATAAATCCCCTTACGGTGACGGCTCCCAGGTGAATTCCACGACGTTCCTCGGAGGTCTCCAGTGAGACAGAGATGCCGTTGCCTGCAGCATCACCAGCTCAGCGATGCACCTTCATTGACTTCCTGTCTGTTCTTCCCTCCTCTTCCTCACTGTGCTTCCTGGGATCACCTCTCACATAAAGTACCTGCACCAAGAAATATATAGCAGGTCTGCTGTTGGGAAAGCCCAGAGGAGACCCTGGCTTACCTAATACCTCTGAAGGTGTGAGCATTCACGTGTTTGGTTTTCTCTGCTGTGGAGTGATGAATAGCGGTAAGTCTCTCTCATGTTGGGGGAGACCACAGGTGTGTGCCCTTCATACAAGGAGACTCTTACCCTGGATGATGAATTAATCTCAGGAGGTCACTTTCAATTCCCAATCTTCTTGAATCCGCTGGCCACTTACTGCATGTAAGGTGTCATGATAAGCACAAGAAGGAGGATAAATGGATCCCACCTCTGGTAGTTACTGTATTTTTGAGGAGATGAGCACGATGAAATACATTTAAAAGATCCAAGTATCAGCCCAGACAGCCAGCCCATGGTGTAAGAATCAAGAGATGGGCAATATGAATGGAAACTAGCATGTGAGGAAAAATCACAAAACCCATGAAACTTGAACTTTGCTCTGAAAAATGAGTAGGTTTCTAGCCAACAGGAAAGCGATACCATAATTCTGTTTATGGGAAGAGAAGAATGTTTCCCCACCTTGACCCAAAACAAATGGCTAGAAACTGGCCATTTCCTCTGGAAGTCACCTCTTCCAGTGTGCACAGGTGGGTGGACCAGCCACCTGTACTAGGTAAGGACCAGGACTGACCCCACAAATGGTAAAGTGGGAGGACGGAGGACTTGGTGGGCCTACAGAGGGAACAGCAGGCGTTCTTTCTTTGATTCATTATTTTTCAGCATCCTTTTCTTGGGCACGAATTTTTCCAAGACCTGCAGACCTATATACATCTACAAGAAAGAAGATGACCTCCGGTTGCGCTTGGGAGAACAGGACACACAGGCATGTGAAGAGTTCTGTTAAGATCTGCAAGACAAACAAGCTTGAAGCACTAAGGAAACACATGGGATTAATTTATGGAGACCAGCAGTGTGGATACCTATTTATCATAGATTTAAAAATAGAGCAGTCTCACTGCTGGAACCCCATGATTTTGTTCAGCCTGGAAAGGAAAAGATTAAGGCATTTAGGGAAACACACAGTTTCACAGGGGGCTTTGAAGGATGGCTAGGAGTGAGTTGAGCTATCAAGATGACACTGGGCACTCTTGGCACGAGAATTTCTGGGCAGTTGGATTATTTTCACTAATACCCTGTCCCCTATGCTCATGGATGCTTGTACTCTCCTTCTTCATCCTACCCTCCTATTTAAATCCTTTATATTCAAAGGGGCTGGAATCCCAGAATGGAATTCCGACAATGACCAAACAAACAAACAAAAAAACTTTATTGCAAATATATGAAATAACCTTACTGAAAGGAGTAGGGTATCAAAATGTTGACCTAAGTAATTTTAGAAGTGAGTGTAGCCTGTAGGACTAAAGGCAAAACGACCTGCACATGAGCATCATACTTTAACTTATAAAACAGTTTCCAGCAGGGGCACAGGTAAGCAGGTCTGAACCCATCACCCACCTACACCAGAAACGAACAATTAGGCAAAATGAAAGCAGAGGGTGGGAGCCGGGTATCTCACTATTGGAGGGGAAGGTTACAGACAATCTAGATCTGGAAGGATCCACGTGAAAATGGATCGGAGTTAGAAACATCAATAGGAATTTACGTTTAACTTTGTGTAGTTACAGATGGATATACGTATATTTGTGTATATAACTTTACAGATATATGTCCATGTACATGTTGATATATACACATGTATATTTCCTTGCTCTTTCTGCTGAGATGGCCTGAGATACTCCAACAGTAATGAGCACACATAGCACCCAGATTTGGGGGCTTGCAGTAGGCAGATAAATGGTCCCCCAAAGATGTCCACGTCCTAATCCCAGGAACCTGTGAGTGTGTAATTGTATGCCTGGGCGAGTTAAGGCTGCAGGTGGAATTAAATTTGCTAATCAGATGACCTTGAGATGAGGTGATTATTGTGGATTATCCAGGTGGGCCCAAGGCAATGACAAGTCCTTATAAATAGAAGATGGAGGCAGAAGGGGGAAGAGTCAGTGTTAGAGAGACTCAGTATGAGAAAGACTCAACCAGCCATCGGTAGCTTTGAAGACAGAAGGGACCACAGCCAAGGGTGCAGTCATCCTCTAAAAGCCGGAAAAGGCAAGAAGAATGGATTCTCCACGATGGCATGTACCCTTGATATGATGCAACATGGTCCCCCCGCCCAAAACCCGGAACCCTCGTCCAACCATGAGAAAAACAGGTAAGTCCCAATAGAGACATTCCAGAAAATATCCAGCCAGTGGGCCTCAAAACTGTCAGGGTCATCAAAAGCAAGTAAATTCTGAGAAACTGTCATGGACAAGAGGGGCATAAGGAGACATGAGGACCACATGCAACGCTGTCCTTGATGGGATCCTGAAACACAAAAGGCGTCTGAAGGAAGGATGGACTTTAGTGACTAATATTGATATATCAATATTGGTCCATTAATGAACAAATATAACATGCTAATATAAGTTGCTCATAACAGGAGAAACTAGATGAGAGGTTTAGGGAACCCTCTGTACTACCTTTGCAATTTTTTTGTAAATTTAAAACTAGTTCAAAATTAAGAGTTTATTAATTAAAAAGGGGGATTCCATATATACTTGTTAGCATATGGTATTTGTTTTTCTCTTTCTGACTTATTTCACTCTGTATGACAGACTCTAGGTCCATCCACCTCTCTACGAGTAACTCAATTTCGTTTCTTTTTATGGCTGAGTATATATGTGCCACATCTTCTTTATCCATTCATCTGTCAATGGACACTTAAGTTGCTTCCATGTCCTGGATATTGTAAAATAGATAGCTAGTGGGAAGCAGCTTCATCGCACAGGGAGATCAGCTCGGTGCTTTGTGACCACCTAGAGGGGTGGGATAGGGAGGGTGCGAGGGAGACGCAAGAGGGAGAGGATATGGGGCTATATGTATACATATAGCTGATTCACTTTGTTATAAAGCAGAAACTAATACAACATTGTAAAGCAATTATACGCCCATAAAGATGTTAGAAAAGGGGGGGATTAATATTGAAGGGCTACATAAAGTGAAGACTAATGGAAATTTCAAGACATAAGGTACTGTGTGTGTAGGGGGGGACCTTTTTTTCCTCTACTCTTCTAAGCTCTTCTGGCTGCTCTAATAACTAAATTGACATGAGACAGATAAGCAGGAGAGGATCAAATTTTAATTTTGTATGTATGGGAATTCATAAAAACATGAGACTCAAAGACATGACCAAAGCAGACCGTTTTAATACCTTTTAGACCAAGAAAAAATAAATTTGTGAGGGATTGACAAGGCAAAGAAGTTTGGGCTGGGACAGTAAATGAATGAAGAAATATTGGTTTGTTTACACACCCTTTTCAGCCCTGTGTTCCCCGTCTCTGGTGACAAAGATGTTTCTCTGGTACAGGGAGACCACCTTTCACCTGGGAGATTTATTTCCCACTTTCAGGGGGACAGAGGGGGGTCAGTGTGCCCTTCTTGTACCAGCTGCTTCTAAAGTAACTTTAATTCAAAATAATCAACATGCCAATGTGGCATGTGTGAGGGTGGCCTGCCCTGAACACCATGGATACCAAAAGCTATCTTGAAAGGAAAGAAGTTCCCCGAACCTTAGAAGAATTTTGTAAGGTTAACTTAAAAGCTCTGTAAATCATTATTTAAGTGAAAGTTCTAAGTAGTCTTGGAACTGGTGTACTTTTTCCCATTAAAGCAGTTTAGAAAATGTGCTTTCCAAGTGGACCCCTGGGAGCGTTCTGGGTTAGTTTTGTGCACATGGTAAATAGCTTCAGTGTTTCGTCCTTGGTTTTAAAGAGGTGATGAGATTGTTTCCGACCAGTGCTTTACTCTCTCAGTTGAAAGCAAACGACCTTTCTGCTCAGAGCCCATGTCTCCCAGGGAGCCCCGGGGAGAGGCAGGCTCCTCGGAGTGGTGAGGTTCTGAGCAGACCTCCCAGCAGTACTGCCCGGGACCAGTCGGGTACCAGGCCCTTGGACTCAGGAGGGGGCAGGATGCGGTTCAGGAGGGGGACCACGGGCCAGGCTGCAGGATGCCCCCACCATGAGCCGCAGAGCCTTCATACAGCTAAAAGCCAAAAATCACCGAAGAAGATTAATGGGAAAAACATGACCCCTGAAGAGAAAGCTTTAATGCACAGGGGATACAGTTTAAAAATAAAGCAACTGTTTCTTCTGGGGAAAACTGAAAGCAGATGCAAAGCTAGGGCCTTTTCTTTCTGCCTGGGAGAGAAACTCCCCTCTTCTTGGGCTGTGACCTCTGTCCTGAGATGTCACCCACCCCTTCATTACTCCAAGATGGCATGTGTGGTGTCAGCAGTGCAGGCTTCCTCCAACAGATGGGCCGTGATGCCCGCCGATGATGCTCATGGTGCTGGGCGGCCACCGCTGCCTGCAGCCCAACCCAGCCTCAGCCTCTCAGGGAGGTGACCGGGTGGGACTGAGGGGTCCCAGCGCCCGGTGCTCAGTCCATGGCCCTCGCCCACTGCATGTCTGGGCCTCAGATTCCCAGGCAGTGAAATGGGCCCACTGATGCTGGTGGGGCCCTGGGGAGGTCACCCCCAACTATACCTCGATGGCATATTGAATATTTTAAATTAAAGTTATTTAAGAAACGGCCAATGCAAGAGGGATGCGTTGACCTCTTCTCTGTCCCCTTGAAGCAGGAAATGGATCTCTCGTGTGAAAGGTGTCCTCCCTCTACAAGGAGGTAGAAGGACACCCTTATCCCCAGAGACAGGGACCCCAGGCAGAGAAGCTGTATAAATAACCTTGTTCATTCACTGCCCCAAACCCAAACTCTGTTTCAATTCTTCACTATTCGGACACTAAAACCTTTGTCTTTGTCCTGTCAATTCCTCACAAATGTATTGTTTCTTTGCCTAAAAAGTATAAAAGCTGCCTGCTTTGGCCACTTCTTAGGTCCCATTTCTATGAGAGCTTCCTGCACATGAATGGTACATATATAGAATGGAATATTGTTCAGACATAAAAAGGAACGAAATTGGGTCACTTGTAGAGATTTGGATGGACCTAGAGTCTGTCATACAGAGTGAAGTAAACCAGAAAGAGAAAAACAAACATTGTATATTAATGCATATATGTGGAATCTAGAAAAGTGGTACAGATAAACCTATGTGCAGAGCAGGAATAGAAACGTGACGTAGAGAACAGACATGTGGACTCGGACGGGGGGAAGGTGGAGTGGCACGAATTGGGAGATTATGTTTGACATAAATACACTACCATGTGTAAAATAGATAGCTAGTGGGAAGCTGCTGTATAGCACAGGGAGCTCAGCTCGGGTCTCTGTGACCACCTAGAGGGGTGGGAGAGAGGTCCAAGAGGGAGGGTATAGGTATACATAGAGCTGATTCACTTCATGGTACAGCAGAAATTAACACAACATTGTAAAGCAATTATACTCCAATAAAAAAAATTTGCTTCTTTTTTTCTTTTTAATGGGACACATTAGTCTTGTGTCAATTTTATTATTAGTCCAGCCACAAGAACTCAAGAAGGATGGAGGATTTAAGAATTGTGAAAACTGGAGAAGGAATGGTACTGGAAAGCTAGGACACAGAAGGAAAAACAATGAATAAAGAGAAATAATACTTGCGATGAGAAGAAAAGCAGCAGGGTACAGGCAGAACTAATTCAACACAAGGACAAGGTGGTCCACCAACAGGGTGTCAGTGTGGAAAAGTGTCAAAGCCAACAGGCCAGCACTGTGAGTTCCCTGGTGAGTGGATTTGGATACAGGCTGTTTTATGTTTATTTATTCAATGAACCATTTGTTACTTATTCTAAGTAACATAATAAATCCTGGGAACCTACTGCCGGACATGCGTGCTAGAACCCTGATAATATCCTGTACCAACTCCATCATGTTCTACCTCCTTGACTCTCCCGTATTCAAAATAAGACAACCTTCTATGTACATCCTGTCTTTTCTTCTTTTTGAACAGAATCTGCTCATGCTTTCTGAAAGATACATTTGTTTTCAGACAAATTCATGCTCTTTCCTAGTTAATTGGCCATTGGGCTCTAATTAGCAGGTCATTTCCAAGGTGGGAAAGGATAATACATAAGAAAGCAAAGGTGTATTAATATTTTATCACTAATCATTAGGATTTATCGACATGGTTATGTCACATCGGAGACCACGGGCATCTCACACGGCCCTTCCAGCGCCTTTGCAGACAGAGAGCAGGAAGGCAGAGGGCAGCCCTGGGAGCCTCCCAAGGCCTGAGCTTAAAATTGAGATCTGGAGCCATTGATTCAGCACCTGGGCTACGCCAGTGTTTCTACTCACAGAATATACAGCCCAGCCTTCAGGACGTGCACTGCACGGTGGGGGAAACCCTGAAGACAAATTATTATAAAAGGAGTGCTGAGCGCACAAACAGAACTCTGAATTAACTGTGTCTGGAGGAGGCCGGGGTGTGAAGCTCTACCCAGGGCTGCTGACACTTGATTAGGACTTGGGGGGAGAAGAGGGGCTTGTCAGGGGACTGGGGGTGCGAGGGGAAGGCAGAATGCTCCAGAAGGGGGAGCAGAGATGCAGGGGCTGGAGAAGCTGAGGGCACAGTACCCCTAGAAGTCACTGGGGAGGGGCTGAGACCCCCACCCTCACTTTCCTCCTGTGAATCTGCTCTGCCCACCGCATGGCCACGAGCCACACGTGATTATTGAGCTCCCAGAACGTGGAGAGTCCGCAATTAGAGGGTCTGCCGTGTAGACACACACTGGACTTGAAAGACTTATTATGAAAAAAGGATGCACAATACCTTGCTAACATTTGTGCATCTGTTACAGGTTGAAATAAAAAGGTTTGGGATATGTTGTGTTAATATTATTAAAATCAATTTCACTTTTTTTTTTTTTTTACTTCTTTTAATGTAGCTGCTGGAAAATTTAAAGTTACGCATGTAGCTTGTTTTAGATTTCTACTGTACAGCACCGCTCTAATATGCTGGCCCTACAGCGTATCCTCCAAGATTGATTTGAAAAAAATCTACATTTTGGTTGCATCTTTAATGCACGGGACTTTGTGTTCTTTAAAGAACATCACCTCATTAATCTGCTAACATCTGCTCAGAGGAGACGCAGAGTTTAGATCAAGTGTGATGAGGCTGATGTGGTGTTTGTCTTCTAATTTGTTTTGCAGGAGTCAAGGGGGGGTATCTTATTCTAAAAAAAATCCTCATGAATCGTGCTTGAGGAAGAGATGAAATTACAGTCCCTTGTTTCCAAATCTTTGTTACCAACGTGTGAACACTTGATTCTAAGAGTTAAACAACTGTTTGGAGACTGAACATAATTTGGTTCAACAGCCTGATTTTCCTGGGTACCTATGACTTGTGCAAGGTGATCATGGCTCAGGAACACGGCTCAGATGTGGGTCAGGTTTAGCCTGTGGTGTCTCTGGGTAGATTTCCAGCTAAAGTGCTTAGGATCGAACAGAGGGAGGTACGCAATGGCTCAGGGCATTTTCCTGTGACTCAAGACCTCAGATGCCCACCAATCACACCTCCTCGTGGTATGTCCAAGGCTGCAGTCTTGACGCCAAGGGGGACAGGAGCCCGCATTGTCCCCAGGACATCACTGCCTCGTCCACAGATACAACCATAGCTCCTGCGGCCTCCGTGGGTATCAATCACAGCATCTCCCAGTGCCAGAAGCCCCCACCACAGAAGAGCAACTCTGAACATCGCTTCATCCTAAGGATGGGGGGAGTCAGGAGCTCTGAAAGGTCATGATTTTGATTAAACCCTCCTGAACACTATCTTTCTCTCTTCCTGAAAAAAAGTAGCTGACATTTCCAATATCGTGGTCCCCTCTGTCCCCGCGGATCAGAGCTCGGTGGGTGGACCCTCACCGCCATAAGCTGAGTCGTAATGTGTAGACAGAAATGGAAGCTACGGTGGTATCGGTCATGATGCAGAATAATCGGTGCGATCTCATTCTGTGCGAGGCACCTCATCCCATTAGCTCATTTAACCCTGAAAACACAGGTCTGTCACGTCCCGCATCTTACCGACGACAAAGCACAGATGCAGAGGGTCCAGTCGCTTCTCGCCCCACACCCCGCAGCCATGAAGTCAATCCCAGCAGTGGGGTGTCTCCATCCAGTAAGCAAGTCAACATTATGAAATACCGTCTCCAAGCAACTGTGCACTGGGTCTAGATTTGATCTAAAGAGAGAGAAATTAAAGGCAGCAAGAAGAAAATACGAAAGTCAATATGTCAATGAAAACCAAGGCCAGGGACTGTCAGAGGCTCCAGGCCCCACTGAGAGGGAAGGTCGTAGGGGCGATCCTCCGACCACCAGCGGCAACTACTGGCCCACCGACCCCGTGAGCACTGCGTCTGCAAGCGTCACAGGAACGGCCCATGATGGGGATGAAAATTCTGGAAGCATAAACATAGCTTCATAGAGAGAGCCAGGCAGATCAGGGCGGATTATTTGGTGTAGTGAGGGAAAAGTTTAATTTTGACGCTTTCCATGTTTATATACCAAAAACTATATGCAAGGAACTCTTCTGCGTGTCTTTGTTGAAACAGCATCTAGGTTTTAGTGGGATAGACATCTAACCCACCACACCCACTATGAGCCTGCACTGGCATCACCGGGCTAGCAGCGTGTGGCCCTAGAGAGGCAGGGGGCAAGGCTTCACCCTGCCCTCCCCAGGCCCTCCTTTCAGGGTGGTGCGGGGCAGTCGTGGAGGGCCAGACGCACTCAGCAGAGAAAATCTGAGGACACTGGCCGACCACCCGCCAGGCACAGTCTGTCCCATTCAGAGCTGAGGCAGAACCCGGGGTGAGTTAGCTGAGAGCCAGAGGGACAGTGCCGGGAAAGGGCGGGCCTGACAGGGGTTCTTGGCACCAAGAACAAACTGGGAAGAGTACAAACCACAGTGACGTGTGTGATGAAGGACGTGGGCATATGCTCTGCCTCTAGGTTTTGCCAGCGTTTCCCTTACCTGGGTCTGTACCACCACCTACTACAGAACTCAGTGGCTCAACACAGCAAAAGCTGGTTATTTCTCCCAATTCTGTGGGTCAGGGATTTGAGCGGGGCAGGGTAGTGCCCCCTCCTTGCGGCACAGGCTGGGACCACTCCCTTGGCTGCATTCAGTTGGCTGAAGGCCCGAGAAGACTCCATGCCTCCCCCTTCCCTGTCCTTCCCGGGTCTGTTTCTCCAAAGGCCCCATGGTCCAATCGTCCAGTCAAGGCTTCCTGACGGCACGGGGGTTGGGTTCCCCACACAGTGTGGATGTGATTGCTGCCAGGCCTAAGGCTGATGCCCAGAGACTCTGTTGGTCAAAGCAAATCTCAAGACCGGCCTCGATTCTGGGGTGAAAATGTTCCCCCTGCAGATGGAGAGGACCGAGGGGATTCGTAGTAGCCAGATCCAGGATATGAACTGAGTCGTGGGGATTCGCTGGTGGGATCCTCTCATTTTACCCGATTCACAGCAGACTCCCAGGGCGTGAGTGGTCCTGTTCTAGGAGGACAGAGCCGTGAGGTCTTTGGGGCTGGGTCCCTGGGTCGTGCCCTCCCCGCCAGCAGCTTTTTCTTGGAACAGCAGCAGGCACTGGGTTGGGGTGGGGGGCGAAAAGTCGTGACCTTGCTACAGAAACACTTGGTTTTTTTGCTTTTTTCTTACTCCTTTGTTTTCTTGCTAAATATATGTATTCAACAAATCAATGAAGGGCCACAGTCCTCTCCACAGCCCTTCTCTCTTAAAGTGATTCTGACTTCCATCCCCATAGACTGGTGTCTATGAACCTAATATAAATTGAGGCATTTACTGTCCCTTTTCTTTCACTCAAACATTCTGTCTCTCACGTTAATCCCGTTGGCACGTGGACAGTAGTTTGTTTTGCTGTCATCATGTAGGGTTCTGCTGGAGGTGCGCACCCAGGGGAGGCCCTGGATCTCTCGGGTTTTACCTGTGATCACCCAGCTGAGACCACAGAAGCCCAGCCGGGGAGTCTGTCTGGAGGCTGCTCTGAGGGGTCCTTTGTCTCATGAGATCTGACAAAACTTACAGCCCAGCAGAAATCTCTCTGAAAAGCACAGCACCCGTGATCCTCTCTTGGTGGGGAAGTTTCTGACCTGCCCCTGTCTGTCCACCACAGAGGAGCTCCAGGGGATGGACAGTCCTCGCACAGAGTCTTTCCTCTAGTAGACGCTCAGGAGCCACCATCCCCACCAAGGATGCCAGCGTCGGAGGACATTCCCTGGCAGCAGAGTCAGCGCTGTCCCAGGAAGCAGAAAGTGCGGGAGGATCACGCCTCCCCCGCAGACCTCCCTTGCAGGCCGACGGCCCTGGTGGGTGGATGCCCCAGCCCCCCGTCCCTTGGAGCAGATGACCCTGAGATGCATGTTCCACACCGATTCCCAAATCCCTGGGGAAGCAGCTCCAGTGGCCCATCTGACTTTCTGGTTAAGGCACCCTCTTATCAGCTGGGTCCCCTGTCCCATCTCACATCCGCTCCCCCCTTCAGGAACTTCTTGGGATCCTCGACCAAGTGACCTGTTTGCAAACAAATCCTTGCCTCAGGGTTCACATGAGGATGAAGCCAACTTGGACGCCTTTAGACACAATGTGGATGTGGATGTGGACAGAAATCATGGTAATCAGTGCCAACTTCTTTTTCTGGTCCACCTCCCTCTTTTGTATAACAAGGGCAAAAAAAATCTTAGTAGAAGCTTTGATAATAGACCAAAGTGTGTGTGTGTGTGTGTGTGTGTGTGTGTGTGTGTGTGTGTGTGTGTGT